>NW_025225106.1:277115-278787 GCF_018294505.1 Triticum aestivum | reverse complement strand
TAGCTCTATAGCCTAGTACAGATAATTTTACACTAGAGTTGAACTAGCTCTATAAGCTTGTACAAATAATGTTGCACTAGACTTGAACTAGCTCTATAAGCTAGTTCACCTAATTTACACTGGAGATGAACTCGCTCTATAGCCTAGTACAAATAATTTTACACTAGAGTTGAACTAGCTCTATAAGCTTGTACGAATAATTTTACACAATTCTTGAACTAGCTCTATAGCCTACTACAATTTTTTTGCAATAGAGTTGAACTAGCTCTAAAAGCTAGTTCAAATAATTTTACAGTAGAGTTGAACTAGCTCTATAGCCTAATACAAATGATTTTACACTAGAGTTAAACTAGCTCTATAGCCTAGTACAAATAATTTTACACTAGAGTTGAACTAGCTCTATAAGCTAGTTCAAATAATTTTACACTAGAGTGGAACTAGCTCTATAGCTTAGTACAAATATTTTTACACTAGAGTTGAACTAGCTCTATAAGCTTGTAAAAATAATTTCACACTAGAGTTGAACTCGCTCTATAAGCTAGTTCAAATAATTTTACACTAGAGTTGAACTAGCTCTATAGCCTAGTACAAATATTTTTACACTAGAGTTTAACTAGCTCTATAGACTAGTACAAATAATTTTACACTAGAGTTGAACTAGCTCTATAGACTAGTATCAATATTTTTACACTAGAGTTGAACTAGCTCTATCAGCTTGTTGAAATAATTTTACACTAGAGTTGAACTAGCTCTATAGCCTAATACAAATAATTTTACACTAGAGTTGAACTAGCTCTATAGCCTAGTACAAATAATTTTACACTAGAGTTGAACTAGCTCTATTGCCTAGTACAAATAATTTTACACTAGATTTGAACTAGCTCTATAAGCTGGTTCAAATAATTTTACACTAGAGTTGAACTAGCTCTATAGCCTAGTACAAATAATTTTACACTAGAGCTGAACTAGCTCTATTGCCTAGTACAAATAAATTTATACTAGATTTGAACTAGCTCTATAAGCTAGTTCAAATAATTTTACACTAGAGTTGAACTAGCTCTATAGTCTAGTACGAATAATTTTACACTATAATTAAACTAGCTCTATAGCCTAGTACAAATAATTGCACACTAGAGTTGAACTAGCTCTATAAGCTTGTACAAATAATTTTGAACTAGAGTTGAACTAGCTCTATAAGCTAGTTCAACTAAATTTACGGTAGAGTTGAACTCGCTCTATAGCCTAGTACAAATATTTTTACACTAGAGTTGAACTAGCTCTATAAGCTTGTACGAATAATTTAACACAAGTGTTGAACTTCTCTATAGCCTAGTACAATTTTTTTGCAATAGAGTTGAACTAGCTCTAAAAGCTAGTTCAAATAATTTTACAGTAGAGTTGAACTAGCTCTATAGCCTAGTACAAATAATTTTACACTAGACTTAAACTAGCTCTATAGCCTAGTACAAATAATTTTACACTAGAGTTGAACTAGCTCTATAAGCTAGTTCAAATAATTTTACACTAGAGTGGAACTAGCTCTATAGCTTAGTACAAATATTTTTACACTAGAGTTGAACTAGCTCTATAAGCTTGTAAAAATAATTTCACACTAGAGTTGAACTCGCTCTATAAGCTAGTTCAAATAATTTTACACTAGAGTTGAACTAGC
>NW_025225106.1:275810-277105 GCF_018294505.1 Triticum aestivum | reverse complement strand
ACTAGCTCTATAGCCTAGTACAAATAATTTTACACTAGAGTTGAACTAGCTCTATAGCCTAGTACAAATAATTTTACACTAGAGCTGAACTAGCTCTATTGCCTAGTACAAATAAATTCATACTAGATTTGAACTAGCTCTATAAGCTAGTATAAATAATTTTACACTAGAGTTGAACTAGCTCTATAGCGTAGTACGAATAATTTTACACTATAATTAAACTAGCTCTATAGCCTAGTACAAATAATTGCACACTAGAGTTGAACTACCTCTATAGCCTAGTACAAATAATTGCACACTAGAGTTGAACTAGCTCTATAAGCTTGTACAACTAATTTTGCACTAGACTTGAACTAGCTCTATAAGCTAGTTCAACTAAATTTACACTGGAGTTGAACTCGCTATATAGCCTAGTACAAATAATTTTACACTAGAGTTGAACTAGCTCTATAAGCTTGTACGAATAATTTTACACAAGTGTTGAACTAGCTCTATAGCCTACTACAATTTTTTTGCAATAGAGTTGAACTAGCTCTAAAAGCTAGTTCAAAGAATTTTATAGCAGAGTTGAACTAGCTCTATAGCCTAATACAAATGATTTTACACTAGAGTTAAACTAGCTCTATAGCCTAGTACAAATAATTTTAGACTAGAGTTGAACTAGCTCTATAGCTTAGTACAAATATTTTTACACTAGAGTTGAACTAGCTCTATAAGCTTGTAAAAATAATTTCACACTAGAGTTGAACTCGCTCTATAAGCTAGTTCAAATAATTTTACACTAGAGTTGAACTAGCTCTATAGCCTAGTACAAATATTTTTACACTAGAGTTTAACTAGCTCTATAGACTAGTACAAATAATTTTACACTAGAGTTGAACTAGCTCTATAGACTAGTATCAATATTTTTACACTAGAGTTGAACTAGCTCTATCAGCCTGTTGAAATAATTTTACACTAGAGTTGAACTAGCTCTATAGCCTAATACAAATAATTTTACACTAGAGTTGAACTAGCTCTATAGCCTAGTACAAATAATTTTACACTAGAGTTGAACTAGCTCTATTGCCTAGTACAAATAATTTTATACTAGAGTTGAACTAGCTCTATAAGCTAGTTCAAATAATTTTACACTAGAGTTGAACTAGCTCTATAGCCTAGTACAAATAATTTTACACTAGAGTTGAACTAGCTCTATAGCCTAGTACAAATAATTTTACACTAGAGCTGAACTAGCTCTATTGCCTAGTACAAATAAATTTATACTAGATTTGAACTAGCTCTATAAGCTAGTT
>NW_025225106.1:275358-275800 GCF_018294505.1 Triticum aestivum | reverse complement strand
AGTTGAACTACCTCTATAGCCTAGTACAAATAATTGCACACTAGAGTTCAACTAGCTCTATAAGCTTGTACAAATAATTTTGCACTAGACTTGAACTAGCTCTATAAGCTAGTTCAACTAAATTTACACTGGAGTTGAACTCGCTATATAGCCTAGTACAAATAATTTTACACTAGAGTTGAACTAGCTCTATAAGCTTGTACGAATAATTTTACACAAGTGTTGAACTAGCTCTATAGCCTACTACAATTTTTTTGCAATAGAGTTGAACTAGCTCTAAAAGTTAGTTCAAATAATTTTACAGTAGAGTTGAACTAGCTCTATAGCCTAATACAAATTATTTTACACTAGAGTTAAACTAGCTCTATAGCCTAGTACAAATAATTTTACACTAGAGTTTAACTAGCTCTATAAGCTAGTTCAAATAATTTTACACTAGAGT
>NW_025225106.1:274467-275348 GCF_018294505.1 Triticum aestivum | reverse complement strand
GCCTAGTACAAATAATTTTACACTAGAGTTGAACTAGCTCTATAGCCTAGTACAAATAATTTTACACTAGAGCTGAACTAGCTCTATTGCCTAGTACAAATAAATTTATACTAGATTTGAACTAGCTCTATAAGCTAGTTTAAATAATTTTACACTAGAGTTGAACTAGCTCTATAGCCTAGTACGAATAATTTTACACTATAATTAAACTAGCTCTATAGCCTAGTACAAATAATTTCACACTAGAGTTGAACTAGCTCTATAAGCTTGTACAAGTAATTTTGCACTAGAGTTGAACTAGCTCTATAAGCTAGTTCAACTAAATTTACGGTAGAGTTGAACTAGCTCTATAAGCTTGTACGAATAATTTAACACAAGTGTTGAACTTCTCTATAGCCTAGTACAATTTTTTTGCAATAGAGTTGAACTTGCTCTAAAAGCTAGTTCAAATAATTTTATAGTAGAGTTGAACTAGCTCTATAGCCTAGTACAAATAATTTTACACTAGACTTAAACTAGCTCTATAGCCTAGTACAAATAATTTTACACTAGAGTTGAACTAGCTCTATAAGCTAGTTCAAATAATTTTACACTAGAGTGGAACTAGCTCTATAGCTTAGTACAAATATTTTTACACTAGAGTTGAACTAGCTCTATAAGCTTGTAAAAATAATTTCACACTAGAGTTGAACTCGCTCTATAAGCTAGTTCAAATAATTTTACACTAGAGTTGAACTAGCTCTATAGCCTAGTACAAATATTTTTACACTAGAGTTTAACTAGCTCTATAGACTAGTACAAATAATTTTACACTAGAGTTGAACTAGCTCTATAGACTAGTATCAATATTTTTACACTAGAGTTGAACTAGCTCTATCAGC
>NW_025225106.1:273247-274457 GCF_018294505.1 Triticum aestivum | reverse complement strand
AATTTTACACTAGAGTTGAACTAGCTCTATAGACTAGTACAAATATTTTTACACTAGAGTTGAACTAGCTCTATCAGCTTGTTGAAATAATTTTACACTAGAGTTGAACTAGCTCTATAGCCTAGTACAAATAATTTTACACTAGAGTTGAACTAGCTCTATAGCCTAGTACAAATAATTTTACACTAGAGTTGAACTAGCTCTATTGCCTAGTACAAATAATTTTATACTAGATTTGAACTAGCTCTATAAGCTAGTTCAAATAATTTTACACTAGAGTTGAAATAGCTCTATAGCCTAGTACAAATAATTTTACAGTAGAGTTGAACTACCTCTATAGCCTAGTACAAATAATTGCACACTAGAGTTGAACTAGCTCTATAAGCTTGTACAAATAATTTTGCACTAGACTTGAACTAGCTCTATAAGCTAGTTCAACTAAATTTACACTGGAGTTGAACTCGCTCTATAGCCTAGTACAAATAATTTTACACTAGAGTTGAACTAGCTCTATAAGCTTGTACGAATAATTTTACACAAGTGTTGAACTAGCTCTATAGCCTACTACAATTTTTTTGCAATAGAGTTGAACTAGCTCTAAAAGCTAGTTCAAATAATTTTACACTAGACTTAAACTAGCTCTATAGCCTAGTACAAATAATTTTACACTAGAGTTGAACTAGCTCTATAAGCTAGTTCAAATAATTTTACACTAGAGTGGAACTAGCTCTATAGCTTAGTACAAATATTTTTACACTAGAGTTTAACTAGCTCTATAGCTTAGTACAAATATTTTTACACTAGAGTTGAACTAGCTCTATAAGCTTGTAAAAATAATTTCACACTAGAGTTGAACTCGCTCTATAAGCTAGTTCAAATAATTTTACACTATAGTTGAACTAGCTCTATAGCCTAGTACAAATATTTTTACACTAGAGTTTAACTAGCTCTATAGACTAGTACAAATAATTTTACACTAGAGTTGAACTAGCTCTATAGACTAGTATAAATATTTTTACACTAGATTTGAACTAGCTCTATCAGCTTGTTGAAATAATTTTACACTAGAGTTGAACTAGCTCTATAGCCTAATACAAATAATTTTACACTAGAGTTGAACTAGCTCTATAGCCTAGTACAAATAATTTTACACTAGAGTTGAACTAGCTCTATTCCCTAGTACAAATAATTTTATACTAGATTTGAACTA
>NW_025225106.1:270231-272258 GCF_018294505.1 Triticum aestivum | reverse complement strand
AGCCTAATACAAAAATTTTTACACTAGAGTTGAACTAGCTCTATAGCCTAGTACAAATAATTTTACACTAGAGTTGAACTAGCTCTATTGCCTAGTACAAATAATTTTACACTAGAGTTGAACTAGCTCTATAAGCTAGTTCAACTAATTTTCCACTAGAGTTGAACTAGCTCTATAGCCTAGTACAAATAATTTTACACTAGAGTTGAACTAGCTCTATAGCCTAGTACAAATAATTTTACACTAGAGTTGAACTAGCTCTATTGCCTAGTACAAATAAATTTATACTAGATTTGAACTAGCTCTATAAGCTAGTTCAAATAATTTTACACGAGAGTTGAACTAGCTCTATAGCCTAGTACAAATAATTTTACACTATAGTTGAACTAGCTCTATAGCCTAGTACAAATAATTGCCCACTAGAGTTGAACTAGCTCTATAAGCTTGTACAAATAATTTTGCACTAGAGTTGAACTAGCTCTATAAGCTAGTTCAACTAAATTTACGGTAGAGTTGAACTCGCTCTATAGCCTAGTACAAATATTTTTACACTAGAGTTGAACTAGCTCTATAAGCTTGTACGAATAATTTAACACAAGTGTTGAACTTCTCTATAGCCTAGTACAAATTTTTTGCAATAGAGTTGAACTAGCTCTAAAAGCTAGTTCAAATAATTTTACAGTAGAGTTGAACTAGCTCTATAGCCTAGTACAAATAATTTTACACTAGACTTAAACTAGCTCTATAGCCTAGTACAAATAATTTTACACTAGAGTTGAACTAGCTCTATAAGCTAGTTCAAATAATTTTACACTAGAGTGGAACTAGCTCTATAGCTTAGTACAAATATTTTTACACTAGAGTTGAACTAGCTCTATAAGCTTGTAAAAATAATTTCACACTAGAGTTGAACTCGCTCTATAAGGTAGTTCAAATAATTTTACACTAGAGTTGAACTATCTCTATAGCCTAGTACAAATATTTTTATACTAGAGTTTAACTAGCTCTATAGACTAGTACAAATAATTTTACACTAGAGTTGAACTAGCTCTATAGACTAGTACAAATATTTTTACACTAGAGTTGAACTAGCTCTATCAGCTTGTTGAAATAATTTTACACTAGAGTTGAACTAGCTCTATAGCCTAGTACAAATAATTTTACACTAGAGTTGAACTAGCTCTATTGCCTAGTACAAATAATTTTATACTAGATTTGAACTAGCTCTATACGCTAGTTCAAATAATTTTACACTAGAGTTGAACTAGCTCTATAGCCTAGTACAAATAATTTTACACTAGAGTTAAAATTAGCTCTATAGCCTTGTACAAATAATTGCACACTAGAGTTGAACTAGCTCTATAAGCTTGTACAAATAATTTTGCACTAGAGTTGAACTAGCTCTATAAGCTAGTTCAACTAAATTGACACTAGAGTTGAACTCGCTCTATAGCCTAGTACAAATAATTTTACACTAGAGTTGAACTAGCTCTATAAGCTTGTACGAATAATTTTACACAAGTGTTGAACTAGCTCTATAGCCTAGTACAATTTTTTTGCAATAGAGTTGAACTAGCTCTAATAGCTAGTTCAAATAATTGAACAGTAGAGTTGAACTAGCTCTATAGCCTAGTACAAATAATTTTACACTAGAGTTGAACTAGCTCTATAAGCTTGTACGAATAATTTTACACAAGTGTTGAACTAGCTCTATAGCCTAGTACAATTATTTTGCAATAGAGTTGAACTAGCTCTAATAGCTAGTTCAAATAATTGTACAGTAGAGTTGAACTAGCTCTATAGCCTAGTACAAATAATTTTACACTAGAGTTAAACTAGCTCTATAGCCTAGTACAAATTTACACTAGAGTTGAACTAGCTCTATAAGCTAGTTCAAATAATTTTACACTAGAGTGGAACTAGCTCTATAGCTTAGTACAAATATTTTTACACTAGAGTTGAACTAGCTCTATAAGGTTGTAAAAATAATTTCACACTAGAGTTGAACTCGCTCTATAAGCTAGTTC
>NW_025225106.1:269307-270221 GCF_018294505.1 Triticum aestivum | reverse complement strand
TAGCCTAGTACAAATATTTTTACACTAGAGTTTAACTAGCTCTATAGACTAGTACAAATAATTTTACACTAGAGTTAAACTAGCTCTATAGACTAGTACAAATATTTTTACACTAGAGTTGAACTAGCTCTATAAGCTAGTTCAAATAATTTTACACTAGACTGGAACTAGCTCTATAGCTTAGTACAAATATTTTTACACTAGAGTAGAACTAGCTCTATAAGGTTGTAAAAATAATTTCACACTAGAGTTGAAATCGCTCTATAAGCTAGTTCAAATAATTTTACACTAGAGTGGAACTAGCTCTATAGCTTACTACAAATATTTTTACACTAGAGTTGAACTAGCTCTATAAGCTTGTAAAAATAATTTCACACTAGAGTTGAACTTGATCTATAAGCTAGTTCAAATAATTTCACACTAGAGTTGAACTATCTCTATAGCCTAGTACAAATATTTTTATACTAGAGTTTAACTAGCTCTATTGACTAGTACAAATAATTTTACACTAGAGTTGAACTAGCTCTATAGACTAGTACAAATATTTTTGCACTAGAGTTGAACTAGCTCTATCAGCTTGTTGAAATAATTTTACACTAGAGTTGAACTAGCTCTATAGCCTAGTACAAATAATTTTACGCTAGAGTTGAACTAGCTCTATTGCCTAGTACAAATAATTTTATACTAGATTTGAACTAGCTCTATAAGCTAGTTCAAATAATTTTACACTAGAGTTGAACTAGCTCTATAGCCTAGTACAAATAATTTTACACTAGAGTTAAAATAGCTCTATAGCCTTGTACAAATAATTGCACACTAGAGTTGAACTAGCTCTATAAGCTTGTACAAATAATTTTGCACTAGAGTTGAACTAGCTCTATAAGCTAGTTCAACTAAATTGACACTAGAGTTGA
>NW_025225106.1:266533-269257 GCF_018294505.1 Triticum aestivum | reverse complement strand
GCTCTATAGCCTAGTACAAATAATTTTACACTAGAGTTGAACTAGCTCTATAAGCTAGTTCAAATAATTTTACACTAGAGTGGAACTAGCTCTATAGCTTAGTACAAATATTTTTACACTAGAGTTGAACTAGCTCTATAAGGTTGTAAAAATAATTTCACACTAGAGTTGAACTCGCTCTATAAGCTAGTTCAAATAATTTTACACTAGAGTTGAACTAGCTCTATAGCCTAGTACAAATATTTTTACACTAGAGTTTAACTAGCTCTATAGACTAGTACAAATAATTTTACACTAGAGTTAAACTAGCTCTATAGACTAGTACAAATATTTTTACACTAGAGTTGAACTAGCTCTATCAGCTTGTTGAAATAATTTTACACTAGAGTTGAACTAGCTCTATAGCTTAGTACAAATATTTTTACACTAGAGTTGAACTAGCTCTATAAGGTTGTAAAAATAATTTCACACTAGAGTTGAATTAGCTCTATAAGCTAGTTCAAATAATTTTACACTAGAGTGGAACAAGCTCTATAGCTTAGTACAAATATTTTTACACTAGAGTAGAACTAGCTCTATAAGGTTGTAAAAATAATTTCACACTAGAGTTGAACTCGCTCTATAAGCTAGTTCAAATAATTTTACACTAGAGTTGAACTAGCTCTATAGCCTAGTACAAATATTTTTACACTAGAGTTTAACTAGCTCTATAGACTAGTACAAATAATTTTACACTGGAGTTAAACTAGCTCTATAGACTAGTACAAATATTTTTACACTAGAGTTGAACTAGCTCTATAAGCTAGTTCAAATAATTTTACACTAGACTGGAACTAGCTCTATAGCTTAGTACAAATAATTTTACACTAGAGTTGAACTAGCTCTATAAGGTTGTAAAAATAATTTCACACTAGAGTTGAAATCGCTCTATAAGCTAGTTCAAATAATTTTACACTAGAGTGGAACTAGCTCTATAGCTTAGTACAAATATTTTTACACTAGAGTTGAACTAGCTCTATAAGCTTGTAAAAATAATTTCACACTAGAGTTGAACTCGATCTATAAGCTAGTTCAAGTAATTTTACACTAGAGTTGAACTATCTCTATAGCCTAGTACAAATATTTTTATACTAGAGTTTAACTAGCTCTATTGACTAGTACAAATAATTTTACACTAGAGTTGAACTAGCTCTATAGACTAGTACAAATATTTTTACACTAGAGTTGAACTAGCTCTATCAGCTTGTTGAAATAATTTTACACTAGAGTTGAACTAGCTCTATAGCCTAGTACAAATAATTTTACGCTAGAATTGAACTAGCTCTATTGCCTAGTACAAATAATTTTATACTAGATTTGAACTAGCTCTATAAGCTAGTTCAAATAATTTTACACTAGAGTTGAACTAGCTCTATAGCCTAGTACAAATAATTTTACACTAGAGTTAAAATAGCTCTATAGCCTTGTACAAATAATTGCACACTAGAGTTGAACTAGCTCTATAAGCTTGTACAAATAATTTTGCACTAGAGTTGAACTAGCTCTATAAGCTAGTTCAACTAAATTGACACTAGAGTTGAACTCGCTCTATAGCCTAGTACAAATAATTTTACACTAGAGTTGAACTAGCTCTATAAGCTAGTTCAAATAATTTTACACTAGAGTGGAACTAGCTCTATAGCTTAGTACAAATATTTTTACACTAGAGTTGAACTAGCTCTATAAGGTTGTAAAAATAATTTCACACTAGAGTTGAACTCGCTCTATAAGCTAGTTCAAATAATTTTACATTAGAGTTGAACTAGCTCTGTAGCCTAGTACAAATATTTTTACACTAGAGTTTAACTAGCTCTATAGACTAGTACAAATAATTTTACACTAGAGTTAAACTAGCTCTATAGACTAGTACAAATATTTTTACACTAGAGTTGAACTAGCTCTATAAGCTAGTTCAAATAATTTTACACTAGACTGGAACTAGCTCTATAGCTTAGTACAAATATTTTTACACTAGAGTAGAACTAGCTCTATAAGGTTGTAAAAATAATTTCACACTAGAGTTGAAATCGCTCTATAAGCTAGTTCAAATAATTTTACACTAGAGTGGAACTAGCTCTATAGCTTACTACAAATATTTTTACACTAGAGTTGAACTAGCTCTATAAGCTTGTAAAAATAATTTCACACTAGAGTTGAACTTGATCTATAAGCTAGTTCAAATAATTTCACACTAGAGTTGAACTATCTCTATAGCCTAGTACAAATATTTTTATACTAGAGTTTAACTAGCTCTATTGACTAGTACAAATAATTTTACACTAGAGTTGAACTAGCTCTATAGACTAGTACAAATATTTTTGCACTAGAGTTGAACTAGCTCTATCAGCTTGTTGAAATAATTTTACACTAGAGTTGAACTAGCTCTATAGCCTAGTACAAATAATTTTACGCTAGAGTTGAACTAGCTCTATTGCCTAGTACAAATAATTTTATACTAGATTTGAACTAGCTCTATAAGCTAGTTCAAATAATTTTACACTAGAGTTGAACTAGCTCTATAGCCTAGTACAAATAATTTTACACTAGAGTTAAAATAGCTCTATAGCCTTGTACAAATAATTGCACACTAGAGTTGAACTAGCTCTATAAGCTTGTACAAATAATTTTGCACTAGAGTTGAACTAGCTCTATAAGCTAGTTCAACTAAATTGACACTAGAGTTGA
>NW_025225106.1:264676-266523 GCF_018294505.1 Triticum aestivum | reverse complement strand
GCTCTATAGCCTAGTACAAATAATTTTACACTAGAGTTGAACTAGCTCTATAAGCTAGTTCAAATAATTTTACACTAGAGTGGAACTAGCTCTATAGCTTAGTACAAATATTTTTACACTAGAGTTGAACTAGCTCTATAAGGTTGTAAAAATAATTTCACACTAGAGTTGAACTCGCTCTATAAGCTAGTTCAAATAATTTTACACTAGAGTTGAACTAGCTCTATAGCCTAGTACAAATATTTTTACACTAGAGTTTAACTAGCTCTATAGACTAGTACAAATAATTTTACACTAGAGTTAAACTAGCTCTATAGACTAGTACAAATATTTTTACACTAGAGTTGAACTAGCTCTATCAGCTTGTTGAAATAATTTTACACTAGAGTTGAACTAGCTCTATAGCTTAGTACAAATATTTTTACACTAGAGTTGAACTAGCTCTATAAGGTTGTAAAAATAATTTCACACTAGAGTTGAATTAGCTCTATAAGCTAGTTCAAATAATTTTACACTAGAGTGGAACAAGCTCTATAGCTTAGTACAAATATTTTTACACTAGAGTAGAACTAGCTCTATAAGGTTGTAAAAATAATTTCACACTAGAGTTGAACTCGCTCTATAAGCTAGTTCAAATAATTTTACACTAGAGTTGAACTAGCTCTATAGCCTAGTACAAATATTTTTACACTAGAGTTTAACTAGCTCTATAGACTAGTACAAATAATTTTACACTAGAGTTAAACTAGCTCTATAGACTAGTACAAATATTTTTACACTAGAGTTGAACTAGCTCTATAAGCTAGTTCAAATAATTTTACACTAGACTGGAACTAGCTCTATAGCTTAGTACAAATATTTTTACACTAGAGTAGAACTAGCTCTATAAGGTTGTAAAAATAATTTCACACTAGAGTTGAAATCGCTCTATAAGCTAGTTCAAATAATTTTACACTAGAGTGGAACTAGCTCTATAGCTTACTACAAATATTTTTACACTAGAGTTGAACTAGCTCTATAAGCTTGTAAAAATAATTTCACACTAGAGTTGAACTAGCTCTATCAGCTTGTTGAAATAATTTTACACTAGAGTTGAACTAGCTCTATAGCCTAGTACAAATAATTTTACGCTAGAGTTGAACTAGCTCTATTGCCTAGTACAAATAATTTTATACTAGATTTGAACTAGCTCTATAAGCTAGTTCAAATAATTTTACACTAGAGTTGAACTAGCTCTATAGCCTAGTACAAATAATTTTACACTAGAGTTAAAATAGCTCTATAGCCTTGTACAAATAATTGCACACTAGAGTTGAACTAGCTCTATAATCTTGTACAAATAATTTTGCACTAGAGTTGAACTAGCTCTATAAGCTAGTTCAACTAAATTGACACTAGAGTTGAACTCGCTCTATAGCCTAGTACAAATAATTTTACACTAGAGTTGAACTAGCTCTATAAGCTTGTACGAATAATTTTACACAAGTGTTGAACTAGCTCTATAGCCTAGTACAATTTTTTTGCAATAGAGTTGAACTAGCTCTAATAGCTAGTTCAAATAATTGTACAGTAGAGTTGAACTAGCTCTATAGCCTAGTACAAATAATTTTACACTAGAGTTAAACTAGCTCTATAGCCTAGTACAAATTTACACTAGAGTTGAACTAGCTCTATAAGCTAGTTCAAATAATTTTACACTAGAGTGGAACTAGCTCTATAGCTTAGTACAAATATTTTTACACTAGAGTTGAACTATCTCTATAAGGTTGTAAAAATAATTTCACACTAGAGTTGAACTCGCTCTATAAGCTAGTTCAAATAATTTTACACTAGAGTTGAACTAGCTC
>NW_025225106.1:262843-264453 GCF_018294505.1 Triticum aestivum | reverse complement strand
GCTCTATAGCCTAGTACAAATAATTTTACACTAGAGTTGAACTAGCTCTATAAGCTAGTTCAAATAATTTTACACTAGAGTGGAACTAGCTCTATAGCTTAGTACAAATATTTTTACACTAGAGTTGAACTAGCTCTATAAGGTTGTAAAAATAATTTCACACTAGAGTTGAACTCGCTCTATAAGCTAGTTCAAATAATTTTACACTAGAGTTGAACTAGCTCTATAGCCTAGTACAAATATTTTTACACTAGAGTTTAACTAGCTCTATAGACTAGTACAAATAATTTTACACTAGAGTTAAACTAGCTCTATAGACTAGTACAAATATTTTTACACTAGAGTTGAACTAGCTCTATCAGCTTGTTGAAATAATTTTACACTAGAGTTGAACTAGCTCTATAGCTTAGTACAAATATTTTTACACTAGAGTTGAACTAGCTCTATAAGGTTGTAAAAATAATTTCACACTAGAGTTGAATTAGCTCTATAAGCTAGTTCAAATAATTTTACACTAGAGTGGAACAAGCTCTATAGCTTAGTACAAATATTTTTACACTAGAGTAGAACTAGCTCTATAAGGTTGTAAAAATAATTTCACACTAGAGTTGAACTCGCTCTATAAGCTAGTTCAAATAATTTTACACTAGAGTTGAACTAGCTCTATAGCCTAGTACAAATATTTTTACACTAGAGTTTAACTAGCTCTGTAGACTAGTACAAATAATTTTACACTAGAGTTGAACTAGCTCTATAGACTAGTACAAATATTTTTACAGTAGAGTTGAACTAGCTCTATCAGCTTGTTGAAATAATTTTACACTAGAGTTGAACTAGCTCTATAGCCTAGTACAAATAATTTTACACTAGAGTTGAACTAGCTCTATTGCCTTGTACAAATAATTTTACACTAGAGTTGAACTTGCTCTATAAACTAGTTCAAATAATTTTACTCTAGAGTTGAACTAGCTCTATAGCCTAGTACAAATAATTTTACACTATAGCTGAACTAGCTCTATAAGCTAGTTCAAATAATTTTACACTAGAGTTGAACTAGCTTTTTTGCCTAGTACAAATAATTTTATACTAGATTTGAACTAGCTCTATAAGCTAGTTCAAATCATTTTACACTAGAGTTGAACTAGCTCTATAGCCTAGTACAAATAATTATACACTAGAGTTGAACTAGCTCTATAGCCTAGTACAAATAATTGCACACTAGAGTTGAACTAGCTCTATAAGCTTGTACAAATAATTTTGCACTAGAGTTGAACTAACTCTATAAGCTAGTTCAACTACATTTATAGTAGAGTTGAACTCGCTCTATAGCCTAGTACAAATATTTTTACACTGGAGTTGAACTAGCTCTATAAGCTTGTACGAATAATTTTACACAAGTGTTGAACTAGCTCAATAGCCTAGTACAATTTTTTTTGCAATAGAGTTGAACTAGCTCTAAAAGCTAGTTCAAATAATTTTACAGTAGAGTTGAACTAACTCTATAGCCTAGTACAAATAATTATACACTAGAGTTAAACTAGCTCTATAGCCTAGTACAAATAATTTTACACTAGAGTTGAACTAGCTCTATAAGCTAGTTCAAATAATTT
>NW_025225106.1:262334-262833 GCF_018294505.1 Triticum aestivum | reverse complement strand
AACTAGCTCTATAGCTTAGTACAAATATTTTTACACTAGAGTTGAACTAGCTCTGTAGCCTAGTACAAATAATTTTAGAGTAGAGTTGACCTAGCTTTATAAGCTTGTAAAAATAATTTCACACTAGAGTTGAACTCGCTCTATAAGCTAGTTCAAATAATTTTACACTAGAGTTGAACTAGCTCTATAAGTTTGTAAAAATAATTTTACACTAGAGTTAAACTAGCTCTATAGCCTAGTACAAATAACTTTACGGTAGAGTTGAACTAGCTCTATAGCCTAGTACAAATATTTTTACACTAGAGTTTAACTAGCTCTATAGCCTAGTACAAATAATTTTACACTAGAGTTGAACTAGCTCTATAAGCTAGTTCAAATAATTTAACACTAGAGTGGAACTAGCTCTATAGCTTAGTACAAATATTTTTACACTAGAGTTGTACTAGCTCTATAAGCTTGTAAAAATAATTTCACACTAGAGTTGAACTCGCTCTATAAG
>NW_025225106.1:260136-262324 GCF_018294505.1 Triticum aestivum | reverse complement strand
CACACTAGAGTTGAACTAGCTCTATAAGCTTGTACAAATAATTTTGCACTAGAGTTGAACTAACTCTATAAGCTAGTTCAACTACATTTATAGTAGAGTTGAACTCGCTCTATAGCCTAGTACAAATATTTTTACACTGGAGTTGAACTAGCTCTATAAGCTTGTACGAATAATTTTACACAAGTGTTGAACTAGCTCAATAGCCTAGTACAATTTTTTTTGCAATAGAGTTGAACTAGCTCTAAAAGCTAGTTCAAATAATTTTACAGTAGAGTTGAACTAACTCTATAGCCTAGTACAAATAATTATACACTAGAGTTAAACTAGCTCTATAGCCTAGTACAAATAATTTTACACTAGAGTTGAACTAGCTCTATAAGCTAGTTCAAATAATTTAACACTAGAGTGGAACTAGCTCTATAGCTTAGTACAAATATTTTTACACTAGAGTTGTACTAGCTCTATAAGCTTGTAAAAATAATTTCACACTAGAGTTGAACTCGCTCTATAAGCTAGTTCAAATAATTTTACACTAGAGTTGAACTAGCTCTATAGCCTAGTACAAATATTTTTACACTAGAGGTTAACTAGCTCTATAGACTAGTACAAATATTTTTACACTAGAGTTGAACTAGCTCTATCAGCTTGTTGAAATAATTTTACACTAGATTTGAACTAGCTCTATAGCCTAGTACAAAAATTTTTACACTAGAGTTGAACTAGCTCTATAGCCTAGTACAAATAATTTCACATTAGAGTTGAACTCGCTCTATAAGCTAGTTCAGATAATTTTAAACTAGAGATGAACTAGCTCTATAAGCTTGTACAAATAATTTTCCACTAGAGTTGAACTAGCTCTATAGCCTAGTACAAATAATTTTACACTAGAGTTGAACTAGCTCTATAGCCTAGTACAAATAATTTTACACTAGAGTTGAACTAGCTCTATAGCCTAGTACAAATATTTTTACACTAGAGTTTAACTAGCACCATAAGCTAGTTAAAATAATTTTACCCTAGATTCGAACTAGCTCTATAGCCTAGTACAAATAATTTTACACTAGAGTTGCACTTGCTCTATAAGCTAGTTCAAATAATTTTACTCTAGAGTTGGACTAGCTCTATAGCCTAGTACAAATAATTTTACACTATAGCTGAACTAGCTCTATAAGCTAGTTGACATAATTTTACACTAGAGTTAAACTAGCTCTATTGCCTAGTACAAATAATTTTATACTAGAGTTGAACTAGCTCTATAAGCTAGTTCAAATAATTTTACACTAGAGTTGAAATAGCTCTATAGCCTAGTACAAATAATTTTACACTAGAGTTGAACTAGCTCTATAGCCTAGTACAAATAATTGCACACTAGAGTTGAACTAGCTCTATAAGCTTGTACAAACAATTTTGCACTAGAGTTGAACTAGCTCTATAAGCTAGTTCAACTAAATTTACAGTAGAGTTGAACTCGCTCTATAGCCTAGTAAAAATATTTTTACACTAGAGTCGAACTAGCTCTATAAGCTTGTACGAATAAATTTACACAAGTGTTGAACTAGGTCTATAGCCTAGTAAATTTTTTTTGCAATAGATTTGAACTAGCTCTAAAACCTAGTTCAAATAATTTTACAGTAGAGTTGAACTAGCTCTATAGCCTAGTACAAATAATTTTACACTAGAGTTAAACTAGCTCTATAGCCTAATAAAAATAATTTTACACTAGAGTTAAACTAGCTCTATAGCTTAGTACAAATATTTTTACACTAGAGTTGAACTAGCTCTGTAGCCTAGTACAAATAATTTTAGAGTAGAGTTGACCTAGCTTTATAAGCTTGTAAAAATAATTTCACACTAGAGTTGAACTCGCTCTATAAGCTAGTTCAAATAATTTTACACTAGAGTTGAACTAGCTCTATAAGTTTGTAAAAATAATTTTACACTAGAGTTAAACTAGCTCTATAGCCTAGTACAAATAACTTTACGGTAGAGTTGAACTAGCTCTATAGCCTAGTACAAATATTTTTACACTAGAGTTTAACTAGCTCTATAGCCTAGTACAAATAATTTTACACTAGTGTTGAACTAGCTCTATAGACTAGTACAATTATTTTTACACTAGAGTTGAACTAGCTCTATCAGCATGTTGAAATAATTTTACACTAGAGTTGAACTAGCTCTATAGCCTAGT
>NW_025225106.1:258875-260126 GCF_018294505.1 Triticum aestivum | reverse complement strand
AACTAGCTCTATAGCTTAGTACAAATATTTTTACACTAGAGTTGAACTAGCTCTGTAGCCTAGTACAAATAATTTTAGAGTAGAGTTGACCTAGCTTTATAAGCTTGTAAAAATAATTTCACACTAGAGTTGAACTCGCTCTATAAGCTAGTTCAAATAATTTTACACTAGAGTTGAACTAGCTCTATAAGTTTGTAAAAATAATTTTACACTAGAGTTAAACTAGCTCTATAGCCTAGTACAAATAACTTTACGGTAGAGTTGAACTAGCTCTATAGCCTAGTACAAATATTTTTACACTAGAGTTTAACTAGCTCTATAGCCTAGTACAAATAATTTTACACTAGTGTTGAACTAGCTCTATAGACTAGTACAATTATTTTTACACTAGAGTTGAACTAGCTCTATCGGCATGTTGAAATAATTTTACACTAGATTTGAACTAGCTCTATAGCCTAGTACAAATAATTTTACACTAGAGTTGAACTAGCTCTATAGCCTAGAACAAATAATTGCACACTAGAGTTGAACTAGCTCTATAAGCTTGTACAAATAATTTTGCACTGGAGTTGAACTAGCTCTATAAGCTAGTTCAACTAAATTTACACTAGAGTTGAATCGCTCTATAGCCTAGCACAAATATTTTTACACTAGAGTTTAACTAGCTCTATAGACTAGTACAAATAATTTTACACTATGGTTGAACTAGCTCTATAGACTAGTACAAATATTTTTACACTAGAGTTGAACCAGCTCTATCAGCTTGTTGAAATAATTTTACACTAGAGTTGAACTAGCTCTATAGCTTAGTACAAATATTTTTACACCAGAGTTGAACTAGCTCTGTAGCCTAGTACAAATAATTTTAGAGTAGAGTTGACCTAGCTTTATAAGCTTGTAAAAATAATTTCACACTAGAGTTGAACTCGCTCTATAAGCTAGTTCAAATAATTTTACACTAGAGTTGAACTAGCTCTATAAGTTTGTAAAAATAATTTTACACTAGAGTTAAACTAGCTCTATAGCCTAGTACAAATAACTTTACGGTAGAGTTGAACTAGCTCTATAGCCTAGTACAAATATTTTTACACTAGAGTTTAACTAGCTCTATAGCCTAGTACAAATAATTTTACACTAGTGTTGAACTAGCTCTATAGACTAGTACAATTATTTTTACACTAGAGTTGAACTAGCTCTATCAGCATGTTGAAATAATTTTACACTAGAGTTGAACTAGCTCTATAGCCTAGT
>NW_025225106.1:251915-258865 GCF_018294505.1 Triticum aestivum | reverse complement strand
CAAATATTTTTACACTAGAGTTTAACTAGCTCTATAGACTAGTACAAATAATTTTACACTATGGTTGAACTAGCTCTATAGACTAGTACAAATATTTTTACACTAGAGTTGAACCAGCTCTATCAGCTTGTTGAAATAATTTTACACTAGAGTTGAACTAGCTCTATAGCTTAGTACAAATATTTTTACACTAGAGTTGAACTAGCTCTGTAGCCTAGTACAAATAATTTTAGAGTAGAGTTGACCTAGCTTTATAAGCTTGTAAAAATAATTTCACACTAGAGTTGAACTCGCTCTATAAGCTAGTTCAAATAATTTTACACTAGAGTTGAACTAGCTCTATAAGTTTGTAAAAATAATTTTACACTAGAGTTAAACTAGCTCTATAGCCTAGTACAAATAACTTTACGGTAGAGTTGAACTAGCTCTATAGCCTAGTACAAATATTTTTACACTAGAGTTTGACTAGCACCATAAGCTAGTTAAAATAATTTTACCCTAGATTCGAACTAGCTCTATAGCCTAGTACAAATTATTTTACACTAGAGTTGAACTTCCTCTTTAAGCTAGTACAAATAATTTTACACTAGAGTTGAACTACCTCTATAAGCTTGTATGAATAATTTTACACAAGTGTTGAACTAGCTCTATAACCTAGTAAATTTTATTTTTGCAATAGAGTTGAACTAGCTCTAAGACATAGTTCAAATAATTTTACAGTAGAGTTGAACTAGCTCTATAGCCTAGTACAAATAATTTTACACTAGAGTTAAACTAGCTCTATAGCCTAGTAAAAATAATTTTACACTAGAGTTGAACTAGCTCTATAAGCTAGTTCAAATAATTTTACACTAGAGTGGAACTAGCTCTATAGCTTAGTACAAATATTTTTACACTAGAGTTGAACTAGCTCTATAAGCTTGTAAAAATAATATCAAGCTAGAGTTGAACTCGCTCTATAAGCTAGTTCAAATAATTTTACACTAGAGTTGAACTAGCTCTATAAGCTAGTTCAAATAATTTTACACTAGAGTTGAACTAGCTCTATAGCCTAGTACAAATAATTTTACACTAGAGTTGAACTAGCTCTATAGCCTAGTACAAATAATTGCACACTAGAGTTGAACTAGCTCTATAAGCTTGTACAAATAATTTTGCACTAGAGTTGAACTAGCTCTATAAGCTAGTTCAACTAAAATTACAGTAGAGTTGAACTCGCTCTATAGCCTAGTAAAAATATTTTTACACTAGAGTTGAACTAGCTCTATAAGCTTGTACGAATAATTTTACACAAGTGTTGGACTAGCTCTATAGCCTAGTAAATTTTTTTTTGCATTAGAGTTGAACTAGCTCTAAAACCTAGTTCAAATAATTTTACAGTAGAGTTGAACTAGCTTTATAGCCTAGTACAAATAATTTTACACTAGAGTTAAACTAGCTCTATAGCCTAATAAAAATAATTTTACACTAGAGTTGAACTAGCTCAATAAGCTTGTAAAAATAATTTCAAAGTGGAGTTGAACTCGCTCTATAAGCTAGTTCAAATAATTTTACACTAGAGTTGAACTAGCTCTATAGCCTAGTACAAATATTTTTACACTAGAGTTTAACTAGCTCTATAGCCTGGTACAAATAATTTTACACTAGTGTTGAACTAGCTCTATAGACTAGTACAAATATTTTTACACTAGAGTTGAACTAGCTCTATCAGCTTGTTGAAATAATTTTACACTAGATTGAACTAGCTCTATAGCCTAGTACAAATAATTTTACACTAGAGTTGAACTAGCTCTATAGCCTAGTACAAATAATTGCACACTAGAGTTGAACTAGCTCTATAAGCTTGTACAAATAATTTTGCACTAGAGTTGAACTAGCTCTATAAGCTACTTCAACTAAATTTACACTAGAGTTGAACTCGCTCTATAGCCTAGTACAAATATTTTTACACTAGAGTTTAACTAGCTCTATAGACTAGTACAAATAATTTTACACTAGAGTTGAACTAGCTCTATAGACTAGTACAAATATTTTTACACTAGAGTTGAACTAGCTCTATCAGCTTGTTGAAATAAATTTACACTAGAGTTGAACTAGCTCTATAGCTTAGTACAAATATTTTTACACTAGAGTTGAACTAGCTCTATAGCCTAGTACAAATAATTTTAGAGTAGAGTTGACCTAGCTTTATAAGCTTGTAAAAATAATTTCACACTAGAGTTGAACTCACTCTATAAGCTAGTTCAAATAATTTTAAACTAGAGATGAACTAGCTCTATAAGCTTGTAAAAATAATTTCACACTATACTTGAACTCGCTCTACAAGCTAGTTCAAATAATTTTACACTAGAGTTGAACTAGCTCTATAAGTTTGTAAAAATAATTTTACACTAGAGTTAAACTAGCTCTATAGCCTAGTACAAATAATTTTACAGTAGAGTTGAACTAGCTCTATAGCCTAGTACAAATATTTTTACACTAGAGTTTAACTAGCACCATAAGCTAGTTAAAATAATTTTACCCTAGATTCGAACTAGCTCTATAGCCTAGTACAAATAATTTTACACTAGAGTTGAACTTGCTATTTAAGCTAGTTCAAATAATTTTACTCTAGAGTTGGACTAGCTCTATAGCCTAGTATAAATAATTGCACACTAGAGTAGAACTAGCTCTATAAGCTTGTACAAATAATTTTGCACTAGAGTTGAACTAGCTCTATAAGCTAGTTCAACTAAATTTACACTAGAGTTGAACTCGCTCTATAGCCTAGTACAAATATTTTTACACTAGAGTTTAACTAGCTCTATAGACTAGTACAAATAATTTTACACTAGAGTTGAACTAGCTCTATAGACTAGTACAAATATTTTTACACTAGAGTTGAACTAGCTCTATCAGCTTGTTGAAATAATTTTACACTAGAGTTGAACTAGCTCTATAGCTTAGTACAAATATTTTTACACTAGAGTTGAACTAGCTCTCTAGCCTAGTACAAATAATTTTAGAGTAGAGTTGACCTAGCTTTATAAGCTTGTAAAAATAATTTCACACTAGAGTTGAACTTGCTCTATAAGCTAGTTCAAATAATTTTAAACTAGAGATGAACTAGCTCTATAAGCTTGTAAAAATAATTTCACACTAGACTTGAACTCGCTCTACAAGCTAGTTCAAATAATTTTACACTAGAGTTGAACTAGCTCTATAAGTTTCTAAAAATAATTTTACACTAGAGTTAAACTAGCTCTATAGCCTAGTACAAATATTTTTACACTAGAGTTTAACTAGCACCATAAGCTAGTTAAAATAGTTTACCCTAGATTCGAACTAGCTCTATAGCCTAGTACAAATAATTTAACACTAGAGTTGAACTTGCTCTTTAAGCTAGTTCAAATAATTTTACTCTAGAGTTGGAATAGCTCTATAGCCTAGTACAAATAATTGCACACTAGAGTTGAACTAGCTCTATAAGCTTGTACAACTGATTTTGCACTAGAGTTGAACTAGCTCTATAAGCTAGTTCAACTAAATTTACAGTAGAGTTGAACTTGCTCTATAGCCTAGTAAAAATATTTTTACACTAGAGTTGAACTAGCTCTATAAGCTTGTACGAATAATTTTACACAAGTGTTGAACTAGCTCTATAGCCTAGTAAATTTTTTTTTGCAATGGAGTTGAACTAGCTCTAAAACCTAGTTGAAATAATTTTACAGTAGAGTTGAACTAGCTCTATAGCCTAGTACAAATAATTTTACACTAGAGTTAAACTAGCTCTATAGCCTAGTAAAAATAATTTTACACTAGAGTTGAACTAGCTCTATAAGCTAGTTCAAATAATTTTACACTAGAGTGGAACCAGCTCTATAGCTTAGTACAAATATTTTTACACTAGAGTTGAACTAGCTCTATAAGCTTGTAAAAATAATTTCAAACTAGAGTTGAACTCGCTCTATAAGCTAGTTCAAATAATTTTACACTAGAGTTAGACTAGCTCTATAGCCTAGTACAAATATTTTTACACTAGAGTTTAACTAGCTCTATAGCCTAGTACAAATAATTTTACACTAGAGTTGAACTAGCTCTATAGACTAGTACAAATATTTTTACACTAGAGTTGAACTAGCTCTATCAGCTTGTTGAAATAATTTTACACTAGATTTGAACTAGCTCTATAGCCTAGTACAAATAATTTTACACTAGAGTTGAACTAGCTCTATAGCCTAGTACAAATAATTGCACACTATAGTTGAACTAGCTCTATAAGCTTGTACAAATAATTTTGCACTATAGTTGAACTAGCTCTATAAGCTAGTTCAACTAAATTTACACTAGAGTTGAACTCGCTCTATATCCTAGTACAAATATTTTTACACTAGAGTTTAACTAGCTCCATAGACTAGTACAAATAATTTTACACTAGAGTTGAACTAGCTCTATAGACTAGTACAAATATTTTTACACTAGAGTTGAACTAGCTCTATCAGCTTGTTGAAATAATTTTACACTAGAGTTGAACTAGCTCTATAGCTTAGTACAAATATTTTTACACTAGAGTTGAACTAGCTCTATAACCTAGTACAAATAATTTTAGAGTAGAGTTGACCTAGCTTTATAAGCTTGTAAAAATAATTTCACACTAGAGTTGAACTCGCTCTATAAGCTAGTTCAAATAATATTAAACTAGAGATGAACTAGCTCTATTAGCTTGTAAAAATAATTTCACACTAGACTTGAACTCGCTCTACAAGCTAGTTCAAATAATTTTCCACTAGAGTTGAACTAGCTCTATAAGTTTGTAAAAATAATTTTACACTAGAGTTAAACTAGCTCTATAGCCTAGTACAAATAATTTTACAGTAGAGTTGAACTAGCTCTATAGCCTAGTACAAATATTTTTACACTAGAATTTAACTAGCACCATAAGCTAGTTAAAATAATTTTACCCTAGATTCGAACTAGCTCTATAGCCTAGTACAAATAATTTTACACTAGAGTTGAACTTGCTCTTTAAGCTAGTTCAAATAATTTTACTCTAGAGTTGGACTAGCTCTATAGCCTAGTACAAATAATTTTACACTATAGCTGAACTAGCTCTATAAGCTAGTTCAAATAATTTTACACTAGAGTTAAACTAGCTCTATTGCCTAGTACAAATAATTTTATACTAGAGTTGAACTAGCTCTATAAGCTAGTTCAAATAATTTTACACTAGAGTTGAACTAGCTCTATAGACTAGTACAAATATTTTTACACTAGAGTTGAACTAGCTCTATCAGCTTGTTGAAATAATTTTACACTAGATTTGAACTAGCTCTATAGCCTAGTACAAATAATTTTACACTAGAGTTGAACTAGCTGTATAGCCTAGTACAAATAATTTTACAGTAGAGTTGACCTAGCTTTATAAACTTTATAAGATTCGAACTAGCTCTATAGCCTAGTACAAATAATTTTACACTAGAGTCGAACTAGCTCTATAGACTAGTACAAATATTTTTACATTAGAGTTGAACTTGCTCTATAAGCTAGTTAAAATAATTTTACCCTAAAGTTGAACTAGCTCTATAGCCTAGTAGAAATATTTTTACCCTAGAGTTGAACTAGCTCTATAAGCTAGTTCAAAAAAATTTACACTAGTGTTGAACTAGCTCTATAGCCTAGTACAAATATTTTTACACTAGAGTTGAACTAGCTCTATAATCTAGTTCAAATAATTTTACACTTGTGTTGAACTAGCTCTATAGCCTAGTACAAATAATTTTACACTAGAGTTGAACTAGCTCTATAGTCTATTACAAATAATTGCACCCTAGAGTTGAACTAGCTCTATAAGCTTGTACAAATAATTTTGCACTAGAGTTGAACTAGCTCTATAAGCTAGTTCAACTAAATTTACACTAGAGTTGAACTCGCTCTATCGCCTAGTACAAATATTTTTACACTAGAGTTGAACTAGCTCTATAAGCTTGTACGAATCATTTTACACAAGTGTTGAACTAGCTCTATAGCCTAGTACAATTTTTTTTGCAATAGAGTTGAACTAGCTCTAAAAGCTAGTTCAAATCATTTTACAATAGAGTTGAACTAGCTCTATAGGCTAGTACAAATAATTTTACACTAGAGTTAAACTAGCTCTATAGCCTAGTACAAATAATTTTACACTAGAGTTGAACTAGCTCTATAAGGTAGTTCAAATAATTTTACACTAGTGGAACTAACTCTATAGCTTAGTACAAATATTTTTACACTAGAGTTGAACTAGCTTTATAAGCTTGTAAAAATAATGTCACACTAGAGTTGAACTCGCTCTATAAGCTAGTTCAAATAATTTTACACTAGAGTTGAACTAGCTCTATAAGGTAGTTCAAATAATTTTACACTAGAGTGGAACTAGCTCTATAGCTTAGTATAAATATTTTTACACTAGAGTTGAACTAGCTCTATAAGCTTGTAAAAATAATTTCACACTAGAGTTGAACTCGCTCTATAAGCTAGTTCAAATAATTTTACACTAGAGTTGAACTAGCTCTATAGCCTAGTACAAATATTTTTACACTAGAATTTAACTAGCTCTATAGCCTAGTACAAATAATTTTACACTAGAGTTGAACTAGCTCTATCGACTAGTACAAATATTTTTGCACTAGAGTTGAACTAGCTCTATCAGCTTGTTGAAATAATTTTACACTAGAGTTGAACTAGCTCTATAGCCTTGTACAAATATTTTTACACTAGAATTTAACTAGCTCTATAGCCTAGTACAAATAATTTTACACTAGAGTTGAACTAGCTCTATAGACTAGTACAAATATTTTTACACTAGAATTGAACTAGCTCTATCAGCTTGTTGAAATAATTTTACACTAGATTTGAACTAGCTCTATAGCCTAGTACAAATAATTTTACACTAGAGTTGAACTAGCTCTATAGCCTAGTACAAATAATTTTACAGT
>NW_025225106.1:249629-251139 GCF_018294505.1 Triticum aestivum | reverse complement strand
TGAACTAGCTCTATTGCCTAGTACAAATAATTTTATACTAGAGTTGAACTAGCTCTATTGCCTAGTACAAATAATTTTATACTAGAGTTGAACTAGCTCTATAAGCTAGTTCAAATAATTTTACACTAGAGTTGAACTAGCTCTATAGCCTAGTACAAATGATTTTAGAGTAGAGTTGACCTAGCTTTATAAGCTTGTGAAAATAATTTATACTAGAGTTGAACCCGCTCTATAAGCTAGTTCAAATAATTTTAAACTAGAGATGAACTAGCTCTATTAGCTTGTAAAAATAATTTCACACTAGACTTGAACTCGCTCTACAAGCTAGTTCAAATAATTTTACACTAGAGTTGAACTAGCTCTATAAGTTTGTAAAAATAATTTTACACCAGAGTTAAACTAGCTCTATAGCCTAGTACAAATAATTTTACAGTAGAGTTGAACTAGCTCTATAGCCTAGTACAAATATTTTTACACTAGAGTTTAACTAGCACCATAAGCTAGTTGAAATAATTTTACCCTAGATTCGAACTAGCTCTATAGCCTAGTACAAATAATTTTACACTAGAGTTGAACTTGCTCTTTAAGCTAGTTCAAATAATTTTACTCTAGAGTTGGACTAGCTCTATAGCCTAGTACAAATAATTTAACTCTAGAGTTGAACTAGCTCTATAAGCTAGTTCAAATAATTTTACACTAGAGTTAAACTAGCTCGATTGCCTAGTACGAATAATTTTATACTAGAGTTGAACTAGCTCTATAAGCTAGTTCAAATAATTTTACACTAGAGTTGAAGTAGCTCTATAGCCTAGTACAAATAATTTTACACTAGAGTTGAACTAGCTCTATAGCCTATTACGAATAATTGCACACTAGAGTTGAGCTAGCTCTATAAGCTTGTACAAATAATTTTGCACTAGAGTTGAACTAGCTCTATAAGCTAGTTCAACTAAATTTACACTAGAGTTGAACTCGCTCTATAGCCTAGTACAAATATTTTTACACTAGAGTTGAACTAGCTCTATAAGCTTGTACGAATAATTTTACACAAGTGTTGAACTAGCTCTATAGCCTAGTACAAATTTTTTTGCAATAGAGTTGAACTAGCTCTAAAAGCTAGTTCAAATAATTTTACAGTAGAGTTGAACTAGCTCTATAGCCTAGTACAAATAATTTTACACTAGAGTTAAACTAGCTCTATAGCCTAGTACAAATAATTTAACTCTAGAGTTGAACTAGCTCTATAAGGTAGTTCAAATAATTTTACACTAGAGTGGAACTAGCTCTATAGCTTAGTACAAATATTTTTACACTAGAGTGGAACTAGCTCTATAAGCTTGTAAAAATAATTTCACACTAGAGTTGAACACGCTCTATAAGCTAGTTCAAATAATTTTACACTAGAGTTGAACTAGCTCTATAGCCTAGTACAAATATTTTTACACTAGAATTTAACTAGCTCTATAGCCTCGTACAAATAATTTTACACTAGAGTTGAACTAGTTCTATA
>NW_025225106.1:242447-249254 GCF_018294505.1 Triticum aestivum | reverse complement strand
ACAAATATGTTTACACTAGAGTTGAACTAGCTCTATCAGCTTGTTGAAATAATTTTACACTAGAGTTGAACTAGCTCTATAGCCTAGTATAAATAATTTTACACTAGAGTTGAACTAGCTCTATAGCCCAGTACAAATAATTTTACAGTAGAGTTGACCTAGCTTTATAAGCTTGTAAAAATAATTTCACACTAGAGTTGAACTCGCTCTATAAGCTAGTTCAAATAATTTTAAACTAGAGATGAACTAGCTCTATAAGCTTGTACAAATAATTTGACACTAGAGTTGAACTAGCTCTATAGCCTAGTACAAATAATTTTACACTAGAGTTGAACTAGCTCTATAGCCTAGTACAAATATTTTTACACTAGAGTTTAACTAGCACCATAAGCTAGTTAAAATAATTTTACCCTAGATTCGAACTAGCTCTATAGGCTAGTACAAATAATTTTACACTAGAGTTGAACTTCCTCTATAAGCTAGTTCAAATAATTTTACTCTAGAGTTGGACTAGCTCTATAACCTAGTACAAATAATTTTACACTATAGCTGAACTAGCTCTATAAGCTAGTTCAAATAATTTTACACTAGAGTTAAACTAGCTCTATTGCCTAGCACAAATAATTTTATACTAGAGTTGAACTAGCTCTATAAGCTAGTTCAAATAATTTTACACTAGAGTTGAACTAGCTCTATAGCCTAGTACAAATATTTTTACACTAGAGTTTAACTAGCTCTATAGACTAGTACAAATAATTTTACACTAGAGTTGAACTAGCTCTATAGACTAGTATCAATATTTTTACACTAGAGTTGAACTAGCTCTATCAGCTTGTTGAAATAATTTTACACTAGAGTTGAACTAGCTCTATAGCCTAGTACAAATAATTTTACACTAGAGTTGAACTAGCTCTATAGCCTAGTATAAATAATTTTACACTACAGTTGAACTATCTCTATAGCCTAGTACAAATAATTTTACAGTAGAGTTGACCTAGCTTTATAAGCTTGTAAAAATAATTTCACACTAGAGTTGAACAAGCTCTATAAGCTAGTTCAAATAATTTTAAACTATAGATGAACTAGCTCTATAAGATTGTACAAATAATTTTAAGCTAGATTTGAACTAGCTCTATAGCCTAGTACAAATAATTTTACGTAGAGTTGAACTGGCTCTATAGCCTAGTACAAATATTTTTACACTAGAGTTTAACTAGCACCATAAGCTAGTTAAAATAAATTTACCCTACATTCGAACTAGCTCTATAGCCTAGTACAAATAATTTTACACTAGAGTTGAACTTGCTCTATAAGCTAGTTCAAATAATTTTACTCTAGAGTTGGACTAGCTCTATAGCCTAGTACAAATAATTTTACACTATAGCTGAACAAGCTCTATAAGCTAGTTGAAATAATTTTACACTAGAGTGGAACTAGCTCTATAGCTTAGTACAAATATTTTTACACTAGAGTTGAACTAGCTCTATTAGCTTGTAAAAATAATTTCACACTAGAGTTGAACTCGCTCTATAAGCTAGTTGAAATAATTTTACACTAGAGTTGAACTAGCTCTATAGCCTAGTACAAATATTTTTACACTAGAGATTAACTAGCTCTATAGCCTAGCACAAATAATTATACACTAGAGTTGAACTAGCTCTATAAACTAGTACAAATATTTTTACACTAGAGTTGAACTAGCTCTATCAGCTTGTTGAAATAATTTTACACTAGAGTTGAACTAGCTCTATAGCCTAGTATAAATAATTTTACACTAGAGTTGAACTAGCTCTATAGCCTAGTACAAATAATTTTACAGTAGAGTTGACCTAACTTTATAAGCTTGTAAAAATAATTTCACACTAGAGTTGAACTCGCTCTATAAGCTAGTTCAAATAATTTTACACTAGATTTGAACTAGCTCTATAGCCTAGTACAAATAATTTTACACTAGAGTTGAACTGGCTCTATAGCCTAGTACAAATATTTTTACACTAGAGTTTAACTAGCACCATAAGCTAGTTAAAATAATTTTACCCTACATTCGAACTAGCTCTATAGCCTAGTACAAATAATTTTACACTAGAGTTGAACTTGCTCTATAAGCTAGTTCAAATAATTTTACTCTAGAGTTGGACTAGCTCTATAGCCTAGTACAAATAATTTTACACTATAGCTGAACAAGCTCTATAAGCTAGTTGAAATAATTTTACACTAGAGTGGAACTAGCTCTATAGCTTAGTACAAATTTTTTTACACTAGAGTTGAACTAGCTCTATTAGCTTGTAAAAATAATTTCACACTAGAGTTGAACTCGCTCTATAAGCTAGTTCAAATAATTTTACACTAGAATTGAACTAGCTCTATAGCCTAGTACAAATATTTTTACACTAGAGTTTAACTAGCTCTATAGCCTAGCACAAATAATTATACACTAGAGTTGAACTAGCTCTATAGACTAGTACAAATATTTTTACACTAGAGTTGAACTAGCTCTATCAGCTTGTTGAAATAATTTTACACTAGAGTTTAACTAGCTCTATAGCCTAGTATAAATAATTTTACACTAGAGTTGAACTAGCTCTATAGCCTAGTACAAATAATTTTACAGTAGAGTTGACCTAACTTTATAAGCTTGTAAAAATAATTTCACACTAGAGTTGAACTAGCTCTATAAGCTTGTACAAATAATTTTACACTAGAGTTGAACTAGCTCTATAGCCTAGTACAAATAATTTTACACTAGAGTTGAACTGGCTCTATAGCCTAGTACAAATATTTTTACACTAGAGTTTAACTAGCACCATAAGCTAGTTAAAATAATTTTACCCAAGATTCGAACTAGCTCTATAGCCTAGTACAAATAATTTTACACTAGAGTTGAACTTTCTCTATAAGCTAGTTCAAATATTTTTACTCTAGAGTTGGACTAGCTCTATAGCCTAGTACAAATAATTTTACACTATAGCTGAACTAGCTCTATAAGCTAGTTCAAATAATTTTACACTAGAGTTAAACTACCTCTATTGCCTAGTACAAATAATTTTATACTAGAGTTGAACTAGCTCTATAAGCTAGTTCAAATAATTTTACACTAGAGTTGAACTAGCTCTATAGCCTAGTACAAATAATTTTACACTAGAGTTGAACTAGCTCTATAAGCTTGTACAAATAATTTTACACAAGTGTTGAACTAGCTCTATAGCCTAGTACAATTTTTTTTGCAATAGAGTTGAACTAGCTCTAAAAGCTAGTTCAAATAATTTTACAGTAGAGTTGAACTAGCTCTATAGCCTAGTACAAATAATTTTACACTAGAGTTGAACGAGCTCTATATGCTAGTTCCAATAATTTATACTAGAGTTGAACTAGCTCTATAGCCTAGTACAAATATTTTTACACTAGAGTTTAACTAGCACCATAAGCTAGTTAAAATAATTTTACCCTAGCTTCGAACTAGCTCTATAGCCTAGTACAAATAATTTTACACTAGAGTTGAACTTCCTCTATAAGCTAGTTCAAATAATTTTACTCTAGAGTTCGACTAGCTCTATAGCCTAGTACAAATAATTTTACACTATACCTGAACAAGCTCTATAAGCTAGTTGAAATAATTTTACACTAGAGTGGAACTAGCTCTATAGCTTAGTACAAATATTTTTACACTAGAGTTGAACTAGCTCTATTAGCTTGTAAAAATAATTTCACACTAGACTTGAACTCACTCTATAAGCTAGTTCAAATAATTTTACACTAGAGTTGAACTAGCTCTATAGCCTAGTACAAATATTTTTACACTAGAGTTTAACTAGCTCTATAGCCTAGCACAAATAATTATACACTAGAGTTGAACTAGCTCTATAGACTAGTACAAATATTTTTACACTAGAGTTGAACTAGCTCTATCAGCTTGTTGAAATAATTTTACACTAGAGTTGAACTAGCTCTATAGCCTAGTATAAATAATTTTACACTAGAGTTGAACTAGCTCTATAGCCTAGTACAAATAATTTTAGAGTAGAGTTGACCTAACTTTATAAGCTTGTAAAAATAATTTCACACTAGAGTTGAACTCGCTCTATAAGCTAGTTCAAATAATTTTACACTAGATTTGAACTAGCTCTATAGCCTAGTACAAATAATTTTACACTAGAGTTGAACTGGCTCTATAGCCTAGTACAAATATTTTTACACTAGAGTTTAACTAGCACCATAAGCTAGTTAAAATAATTTTACCCTACATTCGAACTAGCTCTATAGCCTAGTACAAATAATTTTACACTAGAGTTGAACTTGCTCTATAAGCTAGTTCAAATAATTTTACTCTAGAGTTGGACTAGCTCTATAGCCTAGTACAAATAATTTTACACTATAGCTGAACAAGCTCTATAAGCTAGTTGAAATAATTTTACACTAGAGTGGAACTAGCTCTATAGCTTAGTACAAATATTTTTACACTAGAGTTGAACTAGCTCTATTAGCTTGTAAAAATAATTTCACACTAGAGTTGAACTCGCTCTATAAGCTAGTTCAAATAATTTTACACTAGAGTTGAACTAGCTCTATAGCCTAGTACAAATATTTTTACACTAGAGTTTAACTAGCTCTATAGCCTAGCACAAATAATTATACACTAGAGTTGAACTAGCTCTATAGACTAGTACAAATATTTTTACACTAGAGTTGAACTAGCTCTATCAGCTTGTTGAAATAATTTTACACTAGAGTTTAACTAGCTCTATAGCCTAGTATAAATAATTTTACACTAGAGTTGAACTAGCTCTATAGCCTAGTACAAATAATTTTACAGTAGAGTTGACCTAACTTTATAAGCTTGTAAAAATAATTTCACACTAGAGTTGAACTAGCTCTATAAGCTTGTACAAATAATTTTACACTAGAGTTGAACTAGCTCTATAGCCTAGTACAAATAATTTTACACTAGAGTTGAACTGGCTCTATAGCCTAGTACAAATATTTTTACACTAGAGTTTAACTAGCACCATAAGCTAGTTAAAATAATTTTACCCAAGATTCGAACTAGCTCTATAGCCTAGTACAAATAATTTTACACTAGAGTTGAACTTTCTCTATAAGCTAGTTCAAATATTTTTACTCTAGAGTTGGACTAGCTCTATAGCCTAGTACAAATAATTTTACACTATAGCTGAACTAGCTCTATAAGCTAGTTCAAATAATTTTACACTAGAGTTAAACTACCTCTATTGCCTAGTACAAATAATTTCATACTAGAGTTGAACTAGCTCTATAAGCTAGTTCAAATAATTTTACACTAGAGTTGAACTAGCTCTATAGCCTAGTACAAATAATTTTACACTAGAGTTGAACTAGCTCTATAGCCTAGTACAAATAATTGCACACTAGAGTTGAACTAGCTCTATAAGCTTGTACAAATAATTTTGCACTAGAGTTGAACTAGCTCTATAAGCTAGTTCAACTACATTTACAGTAGAGTTGAACTCGCTCTATAGCCTAGTACAAATATTTTTACACTAGAGTTGAACTAGCTCTATAAGCTTGTACAAATAATTTTACACAAGTGTTGAACTAGCTCTATAGCCTAGTACAATTTTTTTTGCAATAGAGTTGAACTAGCTCTAAAAGCTAGTTCAAATAATTTTACAGTAGAGTTGAACTAGCTCTATAGCCTAGTACAAATAATTTTACACTAGAGTTGAACGAGCTCTATATGCTAGTTCCAATAATTTATACTAGAGTTGAACTAGCTCTATAGCCTAGTACAAATATTTTTACACTAGAGTTTAACTAGCACCATAAGCTAGTTAAAATAATTTTACCCTAGCTTCGAACTAGCTCTATAGCCTAGTACAAATAATTTTACACTAGAGTTGAACTTCCTCTATAAGCTAGTTCAAATAATTTTACTCTAGAGTTGGACTAGCTCTATAGCCTAGTACAAATAATTATACACTAGAGTTGAACTAGCTCTATAGACTAGTACAAATATTTTTACACTAGAGTTGAACTAGCTCTATCAGCTTGTTGAAATAATTTTACACTAGAGTTGAACTAGCTCTATAGCCTAGTATAAATAATTTTACACTAGAGTTGAACTAGCTCTATAGCCTAGTACAAATAATTTTACAGTAGAGTTTACCTAACTTTATAAGCATGTAAAAATAATTTCACACCAGAGTTGAACTCGCTCTATAAGCTAGTTCAAATAATTTTAAACTAGAGATGAACTAGCTCTATAAGCTTGTACAAATAATTTTACACTAGAGTTGAACTAGCTCTATAGCCTAGTACAAATAATTTTACACTAGAGTTGAACTGGCTCTATAGCCTAGTACGAATATTTTTACACTAGAGTTTAACTAGCACCATAAGCTAGTTAAAATAATTTTACCCAAGATTCGAACTAGCTCTATAGCCTAGTACAAATAATTTTACACTAGAGTTGAACTTTCTCTATAAGGTAGTTCAAATAATTTTACTCTAGAGTTGGACTAGCTCTATAGCCTAGTACAAATAATTTTACACTATAGCTGAACTAGCTCTATAAGCTAGTTCAAATAATTTTACACTAGAGTTAAACTAGCTCTATTGCCTAGTACAAATAATCTTATACTAGAGTTGAACTAGCTCTATAAGCTAGTTCAAATAATTTTACACTAGAGTTGAACTAGCTCTATAGCCTAGTACAAATAATTTTACACTAGAGTTGAACTAGCTCTATAGCCTAGTACAAATAATTGCACACTAGAGTTGAACTAGCTCTATAGCCTAGTACAAATAATTTTACAGTAGAGTTGACCTAGCTCT
>NW_025225106.1:236917-241680 GCF_018294505.1 Triticum aestivum | reverse complement strand
CTAGAGTTGAACTTCCTCTATAAGCTAGTTCAAATAATTTTACTCTAGAGTTGGACTAGCTCTATAGCCTAGTACAAATAATTTTACACTATAGCTGAACTAGCTCTATAAGCTAGTTCAAATAATTTTACACTAGAGTTAAACTAGCTCTATTGCCTAGTACAAATAATTTTATACTAGAGTTGAACTAGCTCTATAAGCTAGTTCAAATAATTTTACACTAGAGTTGAACTAGCTCTATAGCCTAGTACAAATAATTTTACACTAGAGTTGGACTAGCTCTATAGCCTAGTACAAATAATTTTACACTATAGCTGAACTAGCTCTATAAGCTAGTTCAAATAATTTTACACTAGAGTTAAACTAGCTCTATTGCCTAGTACAAATAATTTTATACTAGAGTTGAACTAGCTCTATAAGCTAGTTCAAATAATTTTACACTAGAGTTGAACTAGCTCTATAGCCTAGTACAAATAATTTTACAATAGAGTTGAACTAGCTCTATAGCCTAGTATAAATAATTTTACACTACAGTTGAACTAGCTCTATAGCCGAGTACAAATAATTTTACAGTAGAGTTGACCTAGCTTTATAAGCTTGTAAAACTAATTTCACACTAGAGTTGAACAAGCTCTATAAGCTAGTTCAAATAATTTTAAACTATAGATGAACTAGCTCTATAAGATTGTACAAATAATTTTACACTAGATTTGAACTAGCTCTATAGCCTAGTACAAATAATTTTACACTAGAGTTGAACTGGCTCTATAGCCTAGTACAAATATTTTTACACTAGAGTTTAACTAGCACCATAAGCTAGTTAAAATAATTTTACCCTACATTCGAACTAGCTCTATAGCCTAGTACAAATAATTTTACACTAGAGTTGAACTTGCTCTATAAGCTAGTTCAAATAATTTTACTCTAGAGTTGGACTAGCTCTATAGCCTAGTACAAATAATTTTACACTATAGCTGAACAAGCTCTATAAGCTAGTTCAAATAATTTTACACTAGAGTGGAACTAGCTCTATAGCTTAGTACAAATATTTTTACACTAGAGTTGAACTAGCTCTATTAGCTTGTAAAAATAATTTCACACTAGAGTTGAACTCGCTCTATAAGCTAGTTCAAATAATTTTACACTAGAGTTGAACTAGCTCTATAGCCTAGTACAAATATTTTTACACTAGAGTTTAACTAGCTCTATAGCCTAGCACAAATAATTATACACTAGAGTTGAACTAGCTCTATAGACTAGTACAAATATTTTTACACTAGAGTTGAACTAGCTCTATCAGCTTGTTGAAATAATTTTACACTAGAGTTGAACTAGCTCTATAGCCTAGTATAAATAATTTTACATTAGAGTTGAACTAGCTCTATAGCCTAGTACAAATAATTTTACAGTAGAGTTGACCTAACTTTATAAGCTTGTAAAACTAATTTCACACTAGAGTTGAACTCGCTCTATAAGCTAGTTCAAATAATTTTACACTAGATTTGAACTAGCTCTATAGCCTAGTACAAATAATTTTACACTAGAGTTGAACTGGCTCTATAGCCTAGTACAAATATTTTTACACTACAGTTTAACTAGCACCATAAGCTAGTTAAAATAATTTTACCCTACATTCGAACTAGCTCTATAGCCTACTACAAATAATATTACACTAGAGTTGAACTTGCTCTATAAGCTAGTTCAAATAATTTTACTCTAGAGTTGGACTAGCTCTATAGCCTAGTACAAATAATTTTACACTATAGCTGAACAAGCTCTATAAGCTAGTTCAAATAATTTTACACTAGAGTGGAACTAGCTCTATAGCTTAGTACAAATATTTTTACACTAGAGTTGAACTAGCTCTATTAGCTTGTAAAAATAATTTCACACTAGAGTTGAACTCGCTCTATAAGCTAGTTCAAATAATTTTACACTAGAGTTGAACTAGCTCTATAGCCTAGTACAAATATTTTTACACTAGTGTTTAACTAGCTCTATAGCCTAGCACAAATAATTATACACTAGAGTTGAACTAGCTCTATAGTCTAGTACAAATATTTTTACACTAGAGTTGAACTAGCTCTATCAGCTTGTTGAAATAATTTTACACTAGAGTTTAACTAGCTCTATAGCCTAGTATAAATAATTTTACACTAGAGTTGAACTAGCTCAATAGCCTAGTACAAATAATTTTACAGTAGAGTTGACCTAACTTTATAAGCTTGTAAAAATAATTTCTCACTAGAGTTGAACTAGCTCTATAAGCTTGTACAAATAATTTTACACTAGAGTTGAACTAGCTCTATAGCCTAGTACAAATAATTTTACACTAGAGTTGAACTGGCTCTATAGCCTAGTACAAATATTTTTACACTAGAGTTTAACTAGCACCATAAGCTAGTTAAAATAATTTTACCCAAGATTCGAACTAGCTCTATAGCCTAGTACAAATAATTTTACACTAGAGTTGAACTTTCTCTATAAGCTAGTTCAAATATTTTTACTCTAGAGTTGGACTAGCTCTATAGCCTAGTACAAATAATTTTACACTATAGCTGAACTAGCTCTATAAGCTAGTTCAAATAATTTTACACTAGAGTTAAACTACCTCTATTGCCTAGTACAAATAATTTTATACTAGAGTTGAACTAGCTCTATAAGCTAGTTCAAATAATTTTACACTAGAGTTGAACTAGCTCTATAGCCTAGTACAAATAATTTTACACTAGAGTTGAACTAGCTCTATAGCCTAGTACAAATAATTGCACACTAGAGTTGAACTAGCTCTATAAGCTTGTACAAATAATTTTGCACTAGAGTTGAACTAGCTCTATAAGCTAGTTCAACTACATTTACAGTAGAGTTGAACTCGCTCTATAGCCTAGTACAAATATTTTTACACTAGAGTTGAACTAGCTCTATAAGCTTGTACAAATAATTTTACACAAGTGTTGAACTAGCTCTATAGCCTAGTACAATTTTTTTTGCAATAGAGTTGAACTAGCTCTAAAAGCTAGTTCCAATAATTTATACTAGAGTTGAACTAGCTCTATAGCCTAGTACAAATATTTTTACACTAGAGTTTAACTAGCACCATAAGCTAGTTAAAATAATTTTACCTAGCTTCGAACTAGCTCTATAGCCTAGTAGAAATAATTTTACACTAGAGTTAAACTTCCTCTATAAGCTAGTTCAAATAATTTTACTCTAGAGTTGGACTAGCTCTATAGCCTAGTACAAATAATTTTACACTATAGCTGAACTAGCTCTATAAGCTAGTTCAAATAATTTTACACTAGAGTTAAACTAGCTCTATTGCCTAGTACAAATAATTTTATACTAGAGTTGAACTAGCTCTATAAGCTAGTTCCAATAATTTTACACTAGAGTTGAACTAGCTCTATAGCCTAGTACAAATAATTTTACACTAGAGTTGGACTAGCTCTATAGCCTAGTACAAATAATTTTACACTATAGCTGAACTAGCTCTATAAGCTAGTTCAAATAATTTTACACTAGAGTTAAACTAGCTCTATTGCCTAGTACAAATAATTTTATACTAGAGTTGAACTAGCTCTATAAGCTAGTTCAAATAATTTCACACTAGAGTTGAACTAGCTCTATAGCCTAGTACAAATAATTTTACAATAGAGTTCAACTAGCTCTATAGCCTAGTATAAATAATTTTACACTACAGTTGAACTAGCTCTATAGCCTAGTACAAATAATTTTACAGTAGAGTTGACCTAGCTTTATAAGCTTGTAAAAATAATTTCACACTAGAGTTGAACAAGCTCTATAAGCTAGTTCAAATAATTTTAAACTATAGATGAACTAGCTCTATAAGATTGTACAAATAATTTTACACTAGATTTGAACTAGCTCTATAGCCCAGTACAAATAATTTTACACTAGAGTTGAACTGGCTCTATAGCCTAGTACAAATATTTTTACACTAGAGTTTAACTAGCACCATAAGCTAGTTAAAATAATTTTACCCTAGATTCGAACTAGCTCTATAGCCTAGTACAAATAATTTTACACTAGAGTTGAACTTGCTCTATAAGCTAGTTCAAATAATTTTACTCTAGAGTTGGACTAGCTCTATAGCCTAGTACAAATAATTTTACACTATAGCTGAACAAGCTCTATAAGCTAGTTCAAATAATTTTACACTAGAGTGGAACTAGCTCTATAGCTTAGTACAAATATTTTTACACTAGAGTTGAACTAGCTCTATTAGCTTGTAAAAATAATATCACACTAGAGTTGAACTCGCTCTATAAGCTAGTTCAAATAAATTAACACTAGGGTTGAACTAGCTCTATAGCCTAGTACAAATATTTTTACACTAGAGTTTAACTAGCTCTATAGCCTAGCACAAATAATTATACACTAGAGTTGAACTAGCTCTACAGACTAGTACAAATATTTTTACACTAGAGTTGAACTAGCTCTATCAGCTTGTTGAAATAATTTTACACTAGAGTTGAACTAGCTCTATAGCCTAGTATAAATAATTTTACATTAGAGTTGAACTAGCTCTATAGCCTAGTACAAATAATTTTACAGTAGAGTTGACCTAACTTTATAAGCTTGTAAAAATAATTTCACACTAGAGTTGAACTCGCTCTATAAGCTAGTTCAAATAATTTTAAACTAGAGATGAACTAGCTCTATAAGCTTGTACAAATAATTTTACACTAGAGTTGAACTAGCTCTATAGCCTAGTACAAATAATTTTACACTAGAGTTGAACT
>NW_025225106.1:229903-236834 GCF_018294505.1 Triticum aestivum | reverse complement strand
GCTCTATAGCCTAGTACAAATAATTTTACACTATAGCTGAACTAGCTCTATAAGCTAGTTCAAATAATTTTACACTAGAGTTAAACTAGCTCTATTGCCTAGTACAAATAATTTTATACTAGAGTTGAACTAGCTCTATAAGCTAGTTCAAATAATTTTACACTATAGTTGAACTAGCTCCATAGCCTAGTACAAATAATTTTACACTAGAGTTGAACTAGCTCTATAGCCTAGTACAAATAATTGCACACTAGAGTTGAACTAGCTCTATAAGCTTGTACAAATAATTTTGCACTAGTGTTGAACTAGCTCTATAAGCTAGTTCAACTACATTTAAAGTAGAGTTGAACTCGCTCTATAGCTTAGTACAAATATTTTTACACTAGAGTTGATCTAGCTCTATAAGCTTGTACAAATAATTTTACACAAGTGTTGAAGTAGCTCTATAGCCTAGTACAATTGTTTTTGCAATAGAGTTGAACTAGCTCTAAAAGCTAGTTCAAATAATTTTACAGTAGAGTTGAACTAGCTCTATAGCCTAGTACAAATAATTTTACAATAGAGTTGAACGAGCTCTATAAGCTAGTTCAAATAATTTTACACTAGAGTTGAACTAGCTCTATAGCCTAGTACAAATATTTTTACACTAGAGTTTAACTAGCACCATAAGCTAGTAAAAATAATTTTACCCTAGCTTCGAACTAGCTCTATAGCCTAGTACAAATAATTTTACACTAGAGTTGAACTTCCTCTATAAGCTAGTTCAAATAATTTTACTATAGAGTTGGACTAGCTCTATAGCCTAGTACAAATAATTTTACACTATAGCTGAACTAGCTCTATAAGCTAGTTCAAATAATTTTACACTAGAGTTAAACTAGCTCTATTGCCTAGTACAAATAATTTTATACTAGAGTTGAACTAGCTCTATAAGCTAGTTCAAATAATTTTACACTAGAGTTGAACTAGCTCTATGGCCTAGTACAAATAATTTTACACTAGAGTTGAACTAGCTCTATAGCCTAGTACAAATAATTGCATACTAGAGTTGAACTAGCTCTATAAGCTTGTACAAATAATTTTGCACTAGAGTTGAACTAGCTCTGTAAGCTAGTTCAACTACATTTACAGTAGAGTTGAACTCGCTCTATAGCCTAGTACAAATATTTTTACAGTAGAGTTGAACAAGCTCTATAAGCTTCTACGAATAATTTTACACAAGTGTTGAACTAGCTCTATAGCCTAGCACAATTTTTTTTGCAATAGAGTTGAACTAGCTCTAAAAGCTAGTTCAAATAATTTTATAGTAGAGTTGAACTAGCTCTATAGCCTAGTAAAAATAATTTTACACTAGAGTTGAACTGGCTCTATAGCCTAGTACAAATATTTTTACATTAGAGTTTAACTAGCACCATAAGCTAGTTAAAATAATTTTACCCTAGATTCGAAATAGCTCTATAGCCTAGTACAAATAATTTTACACTAGAGTTTAACTTTCTCTATAAGCTAGTTCAAATAATTTTACTCTAGAGTTGGACTAGCTCTATAGCCTAGTACAAATAATTTTACACTATAGCTGAACTAGCTCTATAAGCTAGTTCAAATAATTTTACACTAGAGTTAAACTAGCTCTATTGCCTAGTACAAATAATTTTATACTAGAGTTGAACTAGCTCTATAAGCTAGTTCAAATAATTTTACACTAGAGTTGAATTAGCTCTATAGCCTAGTACAAATAATTTTACACTAGAGTTGAACTAGCTCTATAGCCTAGTAAAAATAATTGCACACTAGCGTTGAACTAGCTCTATAAGCTTGTACAAATAATTATGCACTAGAGTTGAACTAGCTCTATAAGCTAGTTCAACTACATTTACAGTAGAGTTGAACTCGCTTTATAGCCTAGTACAAATATTTTTACACTAGAGTTGAACTAGCTCTATAAGCTTGTACAAATAATTTTACACAAGTGTTGAACTAGCTCTATAGCCTAGTACAATTTTTTTTGCAATAGAGTTGAACTGGCTCTAAAAGCTAGTTCAAATAATTTTACAGTAGAGTTGAACTAGCTCTGTAAGCTAGTTCAAATAATTTTACAGTAGAGTTGAACTAGCTCTATAAGCTAGTTCAAATAATTTCACACTAGAGTTGAACTCGCTCTATAAGCTAGTTCAAATAATTTTACACTAGAGTTGAACTAGCTCTATAGCCTAGTACAAATATTTTACACTAGAGTTGAACTAGCTCTATAGCCCAGTACAAATATTTTTACACTAGAGTTTAACTAGCACCATAAGCTAGTTAAAATAATTTTACCCTAGATTCGAACTAGCTCTATAGCCTAGTACAAATAATTTTACACTAGAGTTGAACTTCCTCTATAAGCTAGTTCAAATAATTTTACTCTAGAGTTGGACTAGCTCTATAGCCTAGTACAAATAATTTTACACTATAGCTGAACTAGCTCTATAAGCTAGTTCAAATAATTTTACACTAGAGTTAAACTAGCTCTATTGCCTAGTACAAATAATTTTATACTAGAGTTGAACTAGCTCTATAAGCTAGTTCAAATAATTTTACACTAGAGTTGAACTAGCTCTATAGCCTAGAAAAAATAATTTTACACTAGAGTTGAACTAGCTCTATGAGCTTGTACGAATAATTTTACACAAGTGTTGAACTAGCTCTATAGCCTAGTACAAATAATTTTACCCTAGAGTTGAACTTCATCTATAAGCTAGTTCAAATAATTTTACTCTAGAGTTGGACTAGCTCTATAGCCTAGTACAAATAATTTTGCACTAGAGTTGAACTAGCTCTATAAGCTAGTTCAACTACATTTACAGTAGAGTTGAACTTGCTCTATAGCCTAGTACAAATATTTTTACAGTAGAGTTGAACTACCTCTATGAGCTTGTACGAATAATTTTACACAAGTGTTGAACTAGCTCTATAGCCTAGCACAATTTTTTTTGCAATAGAGTTGAACTAGCTCCAAAAGCTAGTTCAAATAATTTTACAGTAGAGTTGAACTAGCTCTATAAGCTTGTACAAATAATTTTACACTAGAGTTGAACTAGCTCTATAGCCTAGTACAAATATTTTTACACTAGAGTTTAACTAGCACCATAAGCTAGTTAAAATAATTTTACCCTAGATTCGAACTAGCTCTATAACCTAGTACAAATAATTTTACACTAGAGTTGAACTTTCTCTATTAGCTAGTTCAAATAATTTTACTCTAGAGTTGGACTAGCTCTATAGCCTAGTACAAATAATTTTACACTATAGCTGAACTAGCTCTATAAGCTAGTTCAAATAATTTTACACCAGAGTTAAACTAGCTCTATTGCCTAGTACAAATAATTTTATACTAGAGTTGAATTAGCTCTATAAGCTAGTTCAAATAATTTTACACTTGAGTTGAACTAGCTCTATAGCCTAGTACAAATAATTTTACACTAGAGTTGAACTAGCTCTATAGCCTAGTACAAATAATTGCACAGTAGAGTTGAACTAGCTCTATAAGCTTGTACAAATAATTTTGCACTAGAGTTGAACTAGCTCTATAAGCTAACTCAACTACATTTACAGTAGAGTTGAACTCGCTCTATAGCCTAGTACAAATATTTTTACACTAGAGTTGAACTAGCTCTATAAGCTTGTACAAATAATTTTACACAAGTGTTGAACTAGCTCTATAGCCTAGTACAAATTTTTTTGCAATAGAGTTGAACTAGCTCTAAAAGCTAGTTCAAATAATTTTACAGTAGAGTTGAACTAGCTCTATAGCCTAGTACAAATAATTTTACACTAGAGTTGAACGAACTCTATAAGCTAGTTCAAACAATTTTACACTAGAGTTGCACTAGCTCTATAGCCTAGTACAAATATTTTTACACTAGATTTAACTAGCACCATAAGCTAGTTAAAATAATTTTACCCTAGATTCGAACTAGCTCTATAGCCTAGTACAAATAATTTTACCCTAGAGTTGAACTTCCTCTATAAGCTAGTTCAAATAATTTTACTCTAGAGTTGGACTAGCTCTATAGCCTAGTACAAATAATTTTACACTATAGCTGAACTAGCTCTATAAGCTAGTTCAAATAATTTTACACTAGAGTTAAACTAGCTCTATTGCCTAGTACAAATAATTTTATACTAGAGTTGAACTAGCTCTATAAGCTAGTTCAAATAATTTTACACTAGAGTTGAACTAGCTCTATAGCCTAGTACAAATAATTTTACACTAGAGTTGAAATAGCTCTATAGCCTAGTACAAATAATTGCATACTAGAGTTGAACTAGCTCTATAAGCTTGTACAAATAATTTTGCACTAGAGTTGAACTAGCTCTATAAGCTAGTTCAACTACATTTACAATAGAGTTGAACTTGCTCTATAGCCTAGTACAAATATTTTTAGAGTAGAGTTGAACTACCTCTATGAGCTTGTACGAATAATTTTACACAAGTGTTGAACTAGCTCTATAGCCTAGCACAATTTTTTTTGCAATAGAGTTGAACTAGCTCCAAAAGCTAGTTCAAATAATTTTACAGTAGAGTTGAACTAGCTCTATAAGCTTGTACAAATAATTTTACACTAGAGTTGAACTAGCTCTATAGCCTAGTACAAATATTTTTACACTAGAGTTTAACTAGCACCATAAGCTAGTTAAAATAATTTTACCCTAGATTCGAACTAGCTCTATAGCCTAGTACAAATAATTTTACACTAGAGTTGAACTTTCTCTATAATCTAGTTCAAATAATTTTACTCTAGAGTTGGACTAGCTCTATAGCCTAGTACAAATAATTTTACACTATAGCTGAACTAGCTCTATCAGCTACTTCAAATAATTTTACACTAGAGTTAAACTAGCTCTATTGCCTAGTACAAATAATTTTATACTAGAGTTGAATTAGCTCTATAAGCTAGTTCAAATAGTTTTACACTAGAGTTGAACTAGCTCTATAGCCTAGTACAAATAATTTTACACTAGAGTTGAACTAGCTCTATAGCCTAGTACAAATAATTGCACACTAGAGTTGATCTAGCTCTATAAGCTTGTACAAATAATTATGCACTAGAGTTGAACTAGCTCTATAAGCTAGTTCAACTACATTTACAGTAGAGTTGAACTCGCTTTATAGCCTAGTACGAATATTTTTACACTAGAGTTGAACTAGCTCTATAAGCTTGTACAAATAATTTTACACAAGTGTTGAACTAGCTCTATAGCCTAGTACAATTTTTTTTGCAATAGAGTTGAACTGGCTCTAAAAGCTAGTTCAAATAATTTTACAGTAGAGTTGAACTAGCTCTATAGCCTAGTACAAATAATTGCACACTAGAGTTGAACTAGCTCTATAAGCTTGTACAAATAATTATGCACTAGAGTTGAACTAGCTCTATAAGCTAGTTCAACTACATTTACAGTAGAGTTGAACTCGCTTTATAGCCTAGTACAAATATTTTTACACTAGAGTTGAACTAGCTCTATAAGCTTGTACAAATAATTTTACACAAGTGTTGAACTAGCTCTATAGCCTAGTACAATTTTTTTTGCAATAGAGTTGAACTGGCTCTAAAAGCTAGTTCAAATAATTTTACAGTACAGTTGAACTAGCTCTATAAGCTAGTTCAAATAATTTTACAGTAGAGTTGAACTAGCTCTATAGCCCAGTACAAATATTTTTACACTAGAGTTTAACTAGCACCATAAGCTAGTTAAAATAATTTTACCCTAGATTCGAACTAGCTCTAGCCTAGTACAAATAATTTTACACTAGAGTTGAACTTCCTCTATAAGCTAGTTCAACTAATTTTACTCTAGAGTTGGACTAGCTCTATAGCCTAGTACAAATAATTTTACACTATAGCTGAACTAGCTCTATAAGCTAGTTCAAATAATTTTACACTAGAGTTAAACTAGCTCTATTGCCTACTACAAATAATTTTATACTAGAGTTGAACTAGCTCTATAAGCTAGTTCAAATAATTTTACACTAGAGACGAACTAGCTCTATAGCCTAGAAAAAATAATTTTACACTAGATTTGAACTAGCTCTATAGCCTAGTACAAATAATTGCATACTAGAGTTGAACTAGCTCTATAAGCTTGTACAAATAATTTTGCACTAGAGTTGAACTAGCTCTATAAGCTAGTTCAACTACATTTACAGTAGAGTTGAACTTGCTCTATAGCCTAGTACAAATATTTTTACAGTAGAGTTGAACTACCTCTGTGAGCTCGTACGAATAATTTTACACAAGTGTTGAACTAGCTCTATAGCCTAGCACAATTTTTTTTGCAATAGAGTTGAACTAGCTCCAAAAGCTAGTTCAAATAATTTTACAGTAGAGTTGAACTAGCTCTATAAGCTTGTACAAATAATTTTACACTAGAGTTGAACTATCTCTACAGCCTAGTACAAATATTTTTACACTAGAGTTTAACTAGCACCATAAGCTAGTTAAAATAATTTTACCCTAGATTCGAACTAGCTCTATAGCCTAGTACAAATAATTTTACACTAGAGTTGAACTTTCTCTATTAGCTAGTTCAAATAATTTTACTCTAGAGTTGGACTAGCTCTATAGCCTAGTACAAATAATTTTACACTATAGCTGAACTAGCTCTATAAGCTAGTTCAAATAATTTTACACTAGAGTTAAACTAGCTCTATTGCCTAGTACAAATAATTTTATACTAGAGTTGAATTAGCTCTATAAGCTAGTTCAAATAATTTTACACTAGAGTTGAACTAGCTCTATAGCCTAGTACAAATAATTTTACACTAGAGTTGAACTAGCTGTATAGCCTAGTACAAATAATTGCACACTAGAGTTGAACTAGCTCTATAAGCTTGTACAAATAATTTTGCACTAGAGTTGAACTAGCTCTATAAGCTAGCTCAACTACATTA
>NW_025225106.1:227352-229585 GCF_018294505.1 Triticum aestivum | reverse complement strand
ACTAGAGTTGAACTAGCTCTATAAGCTTGTACAAATAATTTTACACAAGTGTTGAACTAGCTCTATAGCCTAGTACAATTTTTTTTGCAATAGAGTTGAACTAGCTCTAAAAGCTAGTTCAAATAATTTTACAGTAGAGTTGAACTAGCTCTATAGCCTAGTACAAATAATTTTACACTAGAGTTGAACGACCTCTATAAGCTAGTTCAAACAATTTTACACTAGAGTTGAACTAGCTCTATAGCCTAGTACAAATATTTTTACACTAGATTTAACTAGCACCATAAGCTAGTTAAAATAATTTTACCCTAGATTCGAACTAGCTCTATAGCCTAGTACAAATAATTTTACCCTAGAGTTGAACTTCCTCTATAAGCTAGTTCAAATAATTTTACTCTAGAGTTGGACTAGCTCTATAGCCTAGTACAAATAATTTTACACTATAGCTGAACTAGCTCTATAAGCTAGTTCAAATAATTTTACACTAGAGTTAAACTAGCTCTATTGCCTAGTACAAATAATTTTATACTAGAGTTGAACTAGCTCTATAAGCTAGTTCAAATAATTTTACACTACAGTTGAACTAGCTCTATAGCCTAGTACAAATAATTTTACACTAGAGTTGAACTAGCTCTATAGCCTAGTACAAATAATTGCACACTAGAGTTGAACTAGCTCTATAAGCTTGTACAAATAATTTTGCACTAGAGTTGAACTAGCTCTATAAGCTAGCTCAACTACATTTACAGTAGAGTTGAACTCGCTTTATAGCCTAGTACAAATAGTTTTACACTAGAGTTGAACTAGCTCTATAAGCTTGTACAAATAATTTTACACAAGTGTTGAACTAGCTCTATAGCCTAGTACAATTTTTTTTGCAATAGAGTTGAACTGGCTCTAAAAGCTAGTTCAAATAATTTTACAGTAGAGTTGAACTAGCTCTATAGCCTAGTACAAATAATTGCATACTAGAGTTGAACTAGCTCTATAAGCTAGTTCAAACAATTCTACACTAGAGTTGAACTAGCTCTATAGCCTAGTACAAATATTTTTACACTCGAGTTTAACTAGCACCATAAGCTAGTTAAAATAATTTTACCCTAGATTCGAACTAGCTCTATAGCCTAGTACAAATAATTTTACACTAGAGTTGAACTTCCTCTATAAGCTAGTTCAAATAATTTTACTCTAGAGTTGGACTAGCTCTATAGCCTAGTACAAATAATTTTACACTATAGCTGAACTAGCTCTATAAGCTAGTTCAAATAATTTTACACTAGAGTTAAACTAGCTCTATTGCCTACTACAAATAATTTTATACTAGAGTTGAACTAGCTCTATAAGCTAGTTCAAATAATTTTACACTAGAGACGAACTAGCTCTATAGCCTAGAAAAAATAATTTTACACTAGATTTGAACTAGCTCTATAGCCTAGTACAAATAATTGCATACTAGAGTTGAACTAGCTCTATAAGCTAGTTCAACTACATTTACAGTAGAGTTGAACTTGCTCTATAGCCTAGTACAAATATTTTTACAGTAGAGTTGAACTACCTCTATGAGCTTGTACGAATAATTTTACACAAGTGTTGAACTAGCTCTATAGCCTAGCACAATTTTTTTTGCAAAAGAGTTGAACTAGCTCCAAAAGCTAGTTCAAATAATTTTACAGTAGAGTTGAACTAGCTCTATAAGCTTGTACAAATAATTTTACACTAGAGTTGAACTAGCTCTATAGCCTAGTACAAATATTTTTACACTAGAGTTTAACTAGCACCATAAGCTAGTTAAAATAATTTTACCCTAGATTCGAACTAGCTCTATAGCCTAGTACAAATAATTTTACACTAGAGTTGAACTTTCTCTATTAGCTAGTTCAAATAATTTTACTCTAGAGTTGGACTAGCTCTATAGCCTAATACAAATAATTTTACACTATAGCTGAACTAGCTCCATAAGCTAGTTCAAATAATTTTACACTAGAGTTAAACTAGCTCTATTGCCTAGTACAAATAATTTTATACTAGAGTTGAATTAGCTCTATAAGCTAGTTCAAATAATTTTACACTAGAGTTGAACTAGCTCTATAGCCTAGTACAAATAATTTTACACTAGAGTTGAACTAGCTCTATAGCCTAGTACAAATAATTGCACACTAGAGTTGAACTAGCTCTATAAGCTTGTACAAATAATTTTGCACTAGAGTTGAACTAGCTCTATAAGCTAGTTCAA
>NW_025225106.1:226043-227342 GCF_018294505.1 Triticum aestivum | reverse complement strand
TCAACTACATTTACAGTAGAGTTGAACTCGCTCTATAGCCTAGTACAAATATTTTTACACTAGAGTTGAACTAGCTCTATAAGCTTGTACAAATAATTTTACACAAGTGTTGAACTAGCTCTATAGCCTAGTACAAATTTTTTTGCAATAGAGTTGAACTAGCTCTAAAAGCTAGTTCAAATAATTTTACAGTAGAGTTGAACTAGCTCTATAGCCTAGTACAAATAATTTTACACTAGAGTTGAACGACCTCTATAAGCTAGTTCAAACAATTTTACACTAGAGTTGAACTAGCTCTATAGCCTAGTAGAAATATTTTTACACTAGAGTTTAACTAGCACCATAAGCTAGTTAAAATAATTTTACCCTAGATTCGAACTAGCTCTATAGCCTAGTACAAATAATTTTACACTAGAGTTGAACTTCCTCTATAAGCTAGTTCAAATAATTTTACTCTAGAGTTGGACTAGCTCTATAGCCTAGTACAAATAATTTTACACTATAGCTGAACTAGCTCTATAAGCTAGTTCAAATAATTTTACACTAGAGTTAAACTAGCTGTATTGCCTAGTACAAATAATTTTATACTAGAGTTGAACTAGCTCTATAAGCTAGTTCAAATAATTTTACACTAGAGTTGAACTAGCTCTATAGCCTAGTACAAATAATTTTACACTAGAGTTGAACTAGCTCTATAGCCTAGTACAAATAATTGCATACTAGAGTTGAACTAGCTCTATAAGCTTGTACAAATAATTTTGCACTAGAGTTGAACTAGCTCTATAAGCTAGTTCAACTACATTTACAGTAGAGTTGAACTCGCTCTATAGCCTAGTACAAATATTTTTACAGTAGAGTTGAACTAGCTCTATAAGCTTGTACGAATAATTTTACACAAGTGTTGAACTAGCTCTATAGCCTAGCACAAATTTTTTTGCAATAGAGTTGAACTAGCTCTAAAAGCTAGTTCAAATAATTTTACAGTAGAGTTGAACTAGCTCTATAGCCTAGTACAAATAATTTTACACTAGAGTTAAACTAGCTCTATAGCCTAGTACAAATAATTTTACACTAGAGTTGAACTAGCTCTATAAGCTAGTTCAAATAATTTAACACTAGAGTGGAATTAGCTCTATAGCTTAGTACAAATATTTTTACACTAGAGTTGAACTAGCTCTATAAGCTTGTAAAAATAATTCCACACTAGAGTTGAAGTCGCTCTATAAGCTAGTTCAAATAATTTTACACTAGAGTTGAACTAGCCCTATAGCCTAGTACAAATATTTCTACACTAGAGTT
>NW_025225106.1:225653-226033 GCF_018294505.1 Triticum aestivum | reverse complement strand
GTACAAATAATTTTACACTAGAGTTGAACTAGCTCTATAAGCTTGTAAAAATAATTTCACACTAGAGTTGAAGTCGCTCTATAAGCTAGTTCAAATAATTTTACACTAGAGTTGAACTAGCCCTATAGCCTAGTACAAATATTTCTACACTAGAGTTGAACTAGCTCTATAGCCTAGTACAAATAATTTTACACTAGAGTTGAACTAGCTCTATAGCCTAGTACAAATATTTTTACACTAGAGTTTAACTAGCTCTATAGCCTAGTACAAATAATTTTCCACTAGAGTTGAACTAGCTCTATAAGCTAGTTCAAATAATTTTACACTAGAGTGGAACTAGCTCTATAGCTTAGTACAAATATTTTTACACTAGAGTTGAA
>NW_025225106.1:221848-225561 GCF_018294505.1 Triticum aestivum | reverse complement strand
GCTTGTTAAAAATAATTTCACACTAGAGTTGAGCTCGCTCTATAAGCAAGTTCAAATAATTTTACACTAGAGTTGAACTTGCTCTATAGCCTAGTACAAATATTTTTACACTAGAGTTTAACTAGCTCTATAGCCTAGTACAAATAATTATACACTAGAGTTGAACTAGCTCTATAGACTAGTACAAATGTTTTTACAGTAGAGTTGAGATAGCTCTATCAGCTTGTTGAAATAATTTTACACTAGAGTTGAACTAGCTCTATAGCCTAGTACAAATAATTTTACACTACAGTTGAACTAGCTCTATAGCCTAGTACAAATAATTTTACAGTAAAGTTTACCTAGCTATATAAGCTTGTAAAAATAATTTCACACTAGAGTTGAACAAGCTCTATAAGCTAGTTCAAATAATTTTAAACTAGAGTTGAACTAGCTTTATAGCCTAGTACAAATAATTTTACACTAGAGTTGAACTGGCTCTATAGCCTAGTACAAATATTTTTACACTAGAGTTTAACTAGCACCATAAGCTAGTTAAAATAATTTTACCCTACATTCGAACTAGCTCTATAGCCTAGTACAAATAATTTTACACTAGAGTTGAACTTGCTCTATAAGCTAGTTCAAATAATTTTACTCTAGAGTTGGACTAGCTCTATAGCCTAGTACAAATAATTTTACACTATAGCTGAACAAGCTCTATAAGCTAGTTCAAATAATTTTACACTAGAGTGGAACTAGCCCTATAGGTTAGTACAAATATTGTTACACTAGAGTTGAACTAGCTCTATTAGCTTGTAAAAATAATTTCACACTAGAGTTGAACTCGCTCTATAAGCTAGTTCAAATAATTTTACACTAGAGTTGAACTAGCTCTATAGCCTAGTACAAATATTTTACACTAGAGTTTAACTAGCTCAATATCCTAGTACAAATAATTATACAGTAGAGTTGAACTAGCTCTATAGACTAGTACAAATATTTTTACACTAGAGTTGAACTAGCTCTATCAGCTTGTTGAAATAATTTTACACTAGAGTTGAACTAGCTCTAGAGCCTAGTATAAATAATTTTACACTTGAGTTGAACTAGCTCTATAGCCTAGTACAAATAATTTTACAGTAGAGTTGACCTAACTTTATAAGATTGTAAAAATAATTTCACACTAGAGTTGAACTCGCTCTATAAGCTAGTTCAAATAGTTTTAAACTAGAGATGAACTAGCTCTATAAGCTTGTACAAATAATTTTACACTAGAGCTGAACTAGCTCTATAGGCTAGTACAAATAATTTCACACTAGAGTTGAACTGGCTCTATAGCCTAGTACAAATATTTTTACACTAGAGTTTAACTAGCACCATAAGCTAGTTAAAATAATTTTACCCTAGATTCGAACTAGCTCTATAGCCTAGTACAAATAATTTTACACTAGAGTTTAACTTTCTCTATAAGCTAGTTCAAATAATTTTACTCTAGAGTTGGACTAGCTCTATAGCCTAGTACAAATAATTTTACACTATAGCTGAACTAGGTCTATAAGCTAGTTCAAATAATTTTACACTAGAGTTAAACTAGCTCTATTGCCTAGTACAAATAATTTTATACTAGAGTTGAACTAGCTCTATAAGCTAGTTCAAATAATTTTACACTAGAGTTGAACTAGCTCTATAGCCTAGTACAAATAATTTTACACTAGAGTTGAACTAGCTCTATAGCCTAGTACAAATAATTGCACACTAGGGTTGAACTAGCTCTATAAGCTTGTACAAATAATTTTGCACTAGAGTTGAACTAGCTCTATAAGCTAGTTCAACAACATTTACAGTAGAGTTGAACTCGCTCTATAGCCTAGTACAAATATTTTTACACTAGAGTTGAACTTGCTCTATAAGCTTGTACAAATAAGTTTACACAAGTGTTGAACTAGCTCTATAGCCTAGTACAATTTTTTTTGCAATAGAGTTGAACTAGCTCTAAAAGTTAGTTCAAATAATTTTACAGTAGAGTTTAACTAGCTCTATAGCCTAGTACAAATAATTTTACACAAGAGTTGAACGAGCTCTATAAGCTAGTTCAAATAATTTTACACTAGAGTTGAACTAGCTCTATAGCCTAGTACAAATATTTTTACACTAGAGTTTAACTAGCACCATAAGCTAGTTAAAATAATTTTACCCTAGATTCGAACTAGCTCTATAGCCTAGTACAAATAATTTTACACTAGAGTTGAACTTCCTCTATAAGCTAGTTCAAATAATTTTACTCTAGAGTTGGACTAGCTCTATAGCCTAGTACAAATAATTTTACACTATAGCTGAACTAGCTCTATAAGCTAGTTCAAATAATTTTACACTAGAGTTAAACTAGCTCTATTGCCTAGTACAAATAATTTTATACTAGAGTTGAACTAGCTCTATAAGCTAGTTCAAATAATTTTACACTAGAGTTGAACTAGCTCTATAGCCTAGTACAAATAATTTTACACTAGAGTTGAACTAGCTCTATAGCCTAGTACAAATAATTGCATACTAGAGTTGAACTAGCTCTATAAGCTTGTACAAATAATTTTGCACTAGAGTTGAACTAGCTCTATAAGCTAGTTCAACTACATTTACAGTAGAGTTGAACACGCTCAATAGCCTAGTACAAATATTTTTACAGTAGAGTTGAACTTGCTCTATAAGCTTGTACGAATAATTTTACACAAGTGTTGAACTAGCTCTATAGCCTAGCACAAATTTTTTTGCAATAGAGTTTAACTAGCTCTAAAAGCTAGTTCAAATAATTTTACAGTAGAGTTGAACTAGCTCTATAGCCTAGTACAAATAATTTTACACTAGAGTTAAACTAGCTCTATAGCCTAGTACAAATAATTTTACACTAGAGTTGAACTAGCTCTATAAGCTAGTTCAAATAATTTAACACTAGAGTGGAACTAGCTCTATAGCTTAGTACAAATATTTTTACACTAGAGTTGAACTAGCTCTATAAGCTAGTTCAAATAATTTTACACTAGAGTGGAACTAGCTCTATAGCTTAGTACAATATTTTTACACTAGAGTTGAACTAGCTCTATAAGCTTGTAAAAATAATTTCACACTAGAGTTGAACTCGCTCTATAAGCTAGTTCAAATAATTTTACACTAGAGTTGAACTTGCTCTATAGCCTAGTACAAATATTTTTATACTAGAGTTGAACTAGCTCTATAAGCTAGTTCAAATAATTTTACACTATAGTTGAACTAGCTCTATAGCCTAGTACAAATAATTTTACACTAGAGTTGAACTAGCTCTATAGCCTAGTACAAATAATTGCACACTAGAGTTGACCTAGCTCTATAAGCTTGTACAAATAATTTTGCACTAGAGTTGAACTAGCTCTATAAGCTAGTTCAACAACATTTACAGTAGAGTTGAACTCGCTCTATAGCCTAGTACAAATATTTTTACACTAGAGTTGAACTTGCTCTATAAGCTTGTACAAATAAGTTTACACAAGTGTTGAACTAGCTCTATAGCCAAGTACAATTTTTTTTGCAATAGAGTTGAACTAGCTCTAAAAGTTAGTTCAAATAATTTTACAGTAGAGTTTAACTAGCTCTATAGCCTAGTACAAATAATTTTACACAAGAGTTGAACGAGCTCTATAAGCTAGTTCAAATAATTTTACACTAGAGTTGAACTAGCTCTATAGCCTAGTACAAATATTTTT
>NW_025225106.1:218151-221838 GCF_018294505.1 Triticum aestivum | reverse complement strand
TATTGCCTAGTACAAATAATTTTATACTAGAGTTGAACTAGCTCTATAAGCTAGTTCAAATAATTTTACACTAGAGTTGAACTAGCTCTATAGCCTAGTACAAATAATTTTACACTAGAGTTGAACTAGCTCTATAGCCTAGTACAAATAATTGCATACTAGAGTTGAACTAGCTCTATAAGCTTGTACAAATAATTTTGCACTAGAGTTGAACTAGCTCTATAAGCTAGTTCAACTACATTTACAGTAGAGTTGAACACGCTCAATAGCCTAGTACAAATATTTTTACAGTAGAGTTGAACTTGCTCTATAAGCTTGTACGAATAATTTTACACAAGTGTTGAACTAGCTCTATAGCCTAGCACAAATTTTTTTGCAATAGAGTTTAACTAGCTCTAAAAGCTAGTTCAAATAATTTTACAGTAGAGTTGAACTAGCTCTATAGCCTAGTACAAATAATTATACACTAGAGTTGAACTAGCTCTATAAGCTAGTTCAAATAATTTAACACTAGAGTGGAACTAGCTCTATAGCTTAGTACAAATATTTTTACACTAGAGCTGAACTAGCTCTATAAGCTTGTAAAAATAATTTCACACTAGAGTTGAACTCGCTCTATAAGCTAGTTCAAATAATTTTACACTAGAGTTGAACTAGCCCTATAGCCTAGTACAAATATTTCTACACTAGAGTTTAACTAGCTCTATAGCCTAGTACAAATAATTTTACACTAGAGTTGAACTAGCTCTATAGCCTAGTACAAATATTTTTACACTAGAGTTTAACTAGCTCTATAGCCTAGTACAAATAATTTTCCACTAGAGTTGAACTAGCTCTATAAGCTAGTTCAAATAATTTTACACTAGAGTGGAACTAGCTCTATAGCTTAGTACAATATTTTTACACTAGAGTTGAACTAGCTCTATAAGCTTGTAAAAATAATTTCACACTAGAGTTGAACTCGCTCTATAAGCTAGTTCAAATAATTTTACACTAGAGTTGAACTTGCTCTATAGCCTAGTACAAATATTTTTACACTAGAGTTTAACTAGCTCTATAGCCTAGTACAAATAATTATACACTAGAGTTGAACTAGCTCTATAGACTAGTACAAATATTTTTACAGTAGAGTTGAACTAGCTCTATCAGCTTGTTGAAATAATTTTACACTAGAGTTGAACTAGCTCTATAGCCTAGTATAAATAATTTTACACTACAGTTGAACTAGCTCTATAGCCTAGTACAAATAATTTTACAGTAAAGTTTACCTAGCTATATAAGCTTGTAAAAATAATTTCACACTAGAGTTGAACAAGCTCTATAAGCTAGTTCAAATAATTTTAAACTATAGATGAACTAGCTCTATAAGATTGTACAAATAATTTTACACTAGAGTTGAACTAGCTTTATAGCCTAGTACAAATAATTTTACACTAGAGTTGAACTGGCTCTATAGCCTAGTACAAATATTTTTACACTAGAGTTTAACTAGCACCATAAGCTAGTTAAAATAATTTTACCCTACATTCGAACTAGCTATATAGCCTAGTACAAATAATTTTACACTAGAGTTGAACTTACTCTATAAGCTAGTTCAAATAATTTTACTCTAGAGTTGGACTAGCTCTATAGCCTAGTACAAATAATTTTACACTATAGCTGAACAAGCTCTATAAGCTAGTTCAAATAATTTTACACTAGAGTGGAACTAGCCCTATAGGTTAGTACAAATATTGTTACACTAGAGTTGAACTAGCTCTATTAGCTTGTAAAAATAATTTCACACTAGAGTTGAACTCGCTCTATAAGCTAGTTCAAATAATTTTACACTAGAGTTGAACTAGCTCTATAGCCTAGTACAAATATTTTACACTAGAGTTTAACTAGCTCAATAGCCTAGTACAAATAATTATACACTAGAGTTGAACTAGCTCTATAGACTAGTACAAATATTTTTACACTAGAGTTGAACTAGCTCTATCAGCTTGTTGAAATAATTTTACACTAGAGTTGAACTAGCTCTAGAGCCTAGTATAAATAATTTTACACTTGAGTTGAACTAGCTCTATAGCCTAGTACAAATAATTTTACAGTAGAGTTGACCTAACTTTATAAGATTGTAAAAATAATTTCACACTAGAGTTGAACTCGCTCTATAAGCTAGTTCAAATAGTTTTAAACTAGAGATGAACTAGCTCTATAAGCTTGTACAAATAATTTTACACTAGAGCTGAACTAGCTCTATAGGCTAGTACAAATAATTTCACACTAGAGTTGAACTGGCTCTATAACCTAGTACAAATATTTTTACACTAGAGTTTAACTAGCACCATAAGCTAGTTAAAATAATTTTACCCTAGATTCGAACTAGCTCTATAGCCTAGTACAAATAATTTTACACTAGAGTTTAACTTTCTCTATAAGCTAGTTCAAATAATTTTACTCTAGAGTTGGACTAGCTCTATAGCCTAGTACAAATAATTTTACACTATAGCTGAACTAGCTCTATAAGCTAGTTCAAATAATTTTACACTAGAGTTAAACTAGCTCTATTGCCTAGTACAAATAATTTTATACTAGAGTTGAACTAGCTCTATAAGCTAGTTCAAATAATTTTACACTAGAGTTGAACTAGCTCTATAGCCTAGTACAAATAATTTTACACTAGAGTTGAACTAGCTCTATAAGCTTGTAAAAATAATTTCACACTAGAGTTGAACTCGCTCTATAAGCTAGTTCAAATAATTTTACACTAGAGTTGAACTTGCTCTATAGCCTAGTACAAATATTTTTACACTAGAGTTTAACTAGCTCTATAGCCTAGTACAAATAATTATACACTAGAGTTGAACTAGCTCTATAGACTAGTACAAATATTTTTACAGTAGAGTTGAACTAGCTCTATCAGCTTGTTGAAATAATTTTACACTAGAGTTGAACTAGCTCTATAGCCTAGTATAAATAATTTTACACTACAGTTGAACTAGCTCTATAGCCTAGTACAAATAATTTTACAGTAGAGTTGACCTAGCTTTATAAGCTTGTAAAAATAATTTCACACTAGAGTTGAACAAGCTCTATAAGCTAGTTCAAATAATTTTAAACTATAGATGAACTAGCTCTATAAGATTGTACAAATAATTTTACACTAGAGTTGAACTAGCTCTATAGCCTAGTACAAATAATTTTACACTAGAGTTGAACTGGCTCTATACCCTAGTACAAGTATTTTTACACTAGAGTTTAACTAGCACCATAAGCTAGTTAAAATAATTTTACCCTACATTCGAACTAGCTCTATAGCCTAGTACAAATAATTTTACACTAGAGTTGAACTAGCTCTATAAGCTTGTAAAAATAATTTCACACTAGAGTTGAAGTCGCTCTATAAGCTAGTTCAAATAATTTTACACTAGAGTTGAACTAGCCCTATAGCCTAGTACAAATATTTCTACACTAGAGTTGAACTAGCTCTATAGCCTAGTACAAATAATTTTACACTAGAGTTGAACTAGCTCTATAGCCTAGTACAAATATTTTTACACTAGAGTTTAACTAGCTCTATAGCCTAGTACAAATAATTTTCCACTAGAGTTGAACTAGCTCTATAAGCTAGTTCAAATAATTTTACACTAGAGTGGAACTAGCTCTATAGCTTAGTACAAATATTTTTACACTAGAGTTGAA
>NW_025225106.1:215930-217622 GCF_018294505.1 Triticum aestivum | reverse complement strand
GCTTGTTAAAAATAATTTCACACTAGAGTTGAGCTCGCTCTATAAGCAAGTTCAAATAATTTTACACTAGAGTTGAACTTGCTCTATAGCCTAGTACAAATATTTTTACACTAGAGTTTAACTAGCTCTATAGCCTAGTACAAATAATTATACACTAGAGTTGAACTAGCTCTATAGACTAGTACAAATGTTTTTACAGTAGAGTTGAGATAGCTCTATCAGCTTGTTGAAATAATTTTACACTAGAGTTGAACTAGCTCTATAGCCTAGTATAAATAATTTTACACTACAGTTGAACTAGCTCTATAGCCTAGTACAAATAATTTATAGTAAAGTTTACCTAGCTATATAAGCTTGTAAAAATAATTTCACACTAAAGTTGAACAAGCTCTATAAGCTAGTTCAAATAATTTTAAACTATAGATGAACTAGCTCTATAAGATTGTACAAATAATTTTACACTAGAGTTGAACTAGCTTTATAGCCTAGTACAAATAATTTTACACTAGAGTTGAACTGGCTCTATAGCCTAGTACAAATATTTTTACACTAGAGTTTAACTAGCACCATAAGCTAGTTAAAATAATTTTACCCTACATTCGAACTAGCTCTATAGCCTAGTACAAATAATTTTACACTAGAGTTGAACTTGCTCTATAAGCTAGTTCAAATAATTTTACTCTAGAGTTGGACTAGCTCTATAGCCTAGTACAAATAATTTTACACTATAGCTGAACAAGCTCTATAAGCTAGTTCAAATAATTTTACACTAGAGTGGAACTAGCCCTATAGGTTAGTACAAATATTGTTACACTAGAGTTGAACTAGCTCTATTAGCTTGTAAAAATAATTTCACACTAGAGTTGAACTCGCTCTATAAGCTAGTTCAAATAATTTTACACTAGAGTTGAACTAGCTCTATAGCCTAGTACAAATATTTTACACTAGAGTTTAACTAGCTCAATAGCCTAGTAAAAATAATTATACACTAGAGTTGAACTAGCTCTATAGACTAGTACAAATATTTTTACACTAGAGTTGAACTAGCTCTATCAGCTTGTTGAAATAATTTTACACTAGAGTTGAACTAGCTCTAGAGCCTAGTATAAATAATTTTACACTTGAGTTGAACTAGCTCTATAGCCTAGTACAAATAATTTTACAGTAGAGTTGACCTAACTTTATAAGATTGTAAAAATAATTTCACACTAGAGTTGAACTCGCTCTATAAGCTAGTTCAAATAGTTTTAAACTAGAGATGAACTAGCTCTATAAGCTTGTACAAATAATTTTACACAAGAGCTGAACTAGCTCTATAGGCTAGTACAAATAATTTCACACTAGAGTTGAACTGGCTCTATAGCCTAGTACAAATATTTTTACACTAGAGTTTAACTAGCACCATAAGCTAGTTAAAATAATTTTACCCTAGATTCGAACTAGCTCTATAGCCTAGTACAAATAATTTTACTCTAGCGTTGGACTAGCTCTATAGCCTAGTACAAATAATTTTACACTATAGCTGAACTAGCTCTATAAGCTAGTTCAAATAATTTTACACTAGAGTTAAACTAGCTCTATTGCCTAGTACAAATAATTTTATACTAGAGTTGAACTAGCTCTATAAGCTAGTTCAAATAATTTTACACTAGAGTTGAACTAGCTCTATAGCCTAGTACAAATAATTTTACA
>NW_025225106.1:206769-215843 GCF_018294505.1 Triticum aestivum | reverse complement strand
ACTAGCTCTATAGCCTAGTACAAATAATTGCACACTAGAGTTGAACTAGCTCTATAAGCTTGTACAAATAATTTTACACTAGAGTTGAACTAGCTCTATAAGCTTGTAAAAATAATTTCACACTAGAGTTGAAGTCGCTCTATAAGCTAGTTCAAATAATTTTACACTAGAGTTGAACTAGCCCTATAGCCTAGTACAAATATTTCTACACTAGAGTTGAACTAGCTCTATAGCCTAGTACAAATAATTTTACACTAGAGTTGAACTAGCTCTATAGCCTAGTACAAATATTTTTACACTAGAGTTTAACTAGCTCTATAGCCTAGTACAAATAATTTTACACTAGAGTTGAACTTCCTCTATAAGCTAGTTCAAATAATTTTACTCTAGAGTTGGACTAGCTCTATAGCCTAGTACAAATAATTTTACACGATAGCTGAACTAGCTCTATAAGCTAGTTCAAATAATTTTACACTAGAGTTAAACTAGCTCTATTGCCTAGTACAAATAATTTTATACTAGAGTTGAACTAGCTCCATAAGCTAGTTCAAATAATATTACACTAGAGTTGAACTAGCTCTATAGCCTAGTACAAATAATTTTACACTAGAGTTGAACTAGCTCTATAGCCTAGTACAAATAATTGCATACTAGAGTTGAACTAGCTCTATAAGCTTGTACAAATAATTTTGCACTAGAGTTGAACTAGCTCTATAAGCTAGTTCAACTACATTTACAGTAGAGTTGAACACGCTCAATAGCCTAGTACAAATATTTTTACAGTAGAGTTGAACTTGCTCTATAAGCTTGTACGAATAATTTTACACAAGTGTTGAACTAGCTCTATAGCCTAGCACAAATTTTTTTGCAATAGAGTTTAACTAGCTCTAAAAGCTAGTTCAAATAATTTTACAGTAGAGTTGAACTAGCTCTATAGCCTAGTACAAATAATTTTACACTAGAGTTAAACTAGCTCTATAGCCAAGTACAAATAATTTTACACTAGAGTTGAACTAGCTCTATAAGCTAGTTCAAATAATTTAACACTAGAGTGGAACTAGCTCTATAGCTTAGTACAAATATTTTTACACTAGAGTTGAACTAGCTCTATAAGCTTGTAAAAATAATTTCACACTAGAGTTGAACTCGCTCTATAAGCTAGTTCAAATAATTTTACACTAGAGTTGAACTAGCCCTATAGCCTAGTACAAATATTTCTACACTAGAGTTTAACTAGCTCTATAGCCTAGTACAAATAATTTTACACTAGAGTTGAACTAGCTCTATAGCCTAGTACAAATATTTTTACACTAGAGTTTAACTAGCTCTATAGCCTAGTACAAATAATTTTCCACTAGAGTTGAACTAGCTCTATAAGCTAGTTCAAATAATTTTACACTAGAGTGGAACTAGCTCTATAGCTTAGTACAATATTTTTACACTAGAGTTGAACTAGCTCTATAAGCTTGTAAAAATAATTTCACACTAGAGTTGAACTCGCTCTATAAGCTAGTTCAAATAATTTTACACTAGAGTTGAACTTGCTCTATAGCCTAGTACAAATATTTTTACACTAGAGTTTAACTAGCTCTATAGCCTAGTACAAATAATTATACACTAGAGTTGAACTAGCTCTATAGACTAGTACAAATATTTTTACAGTAGAGTTGAACTAGCTCTATCAGCTTGTTGAAATAATTTTACACTAGAGTTGAACTAGCTCTATAGCCTAGTATAAATAATTTTACACTACAGTTGAACTAGCTCTATAGCCTAGTACAAATAATTTTACAGTAGAGTTGACCTAGCTTTATAAGCTTGTAAAAATAATTTCACACTAGAGTTGAACAAGCTCTATAAGCTAGTTCAAATAATTTTAAACTATAGATGAACTTAGCTCTATAAGATTGTACAAATAATTTTACAGTAGAGTTGAACTAGCTCTATAGCCTAGTACAAATAATTTTACACTAGAGTTGAACTGGCTCTATACCCTAGTACAAGTATTTTTACACTAGAGTTTAACTAGCACCATAAGCTAGTTAAAATAATTTTACCCTACATTCGAACTAGCTCTATAGCCTAGTACATAATATTTTACACTAGAGTTGAACTTGCTCTATAAGCAAGTTCAAATAATTTTACTCTAGAGTTGGACTAGCTCTATAGCCTAGTACAAATAATTTTACACTATAGCTGAACTAGCTCTATAAGCTAGTTCAAATAATTTTACACTAGAGTGGAACTAGCTCTATAGCTTAGTACAAATATTTTTACACTAGAGTTGAACTAGCTCTATTAGCCTGTAAAAATAATTTCACACTAGAGTTGAACTCGCTCTATAAGCTAGTTCAAATAATTTGACACTAGAGTTGAACTAGCTCGATAGCCTAGTACAAATATTTTCACACTAGAGTTTAACTAGCTCTATAGCCTAGTACAAATAATTATACACTAGAGTTGAACTAGCTGTATAGACTAGTACAAATATTTTTACACTAGAGTTGAACTAGCTCTATCAGCTTGTTGAAATAATTTTACACTAGAGTTGAACTAGCTCTATAGCCTAGTACAAATAATTTTACAGTAGAGTTGACCTAACTTTATAAGCTTGTAAAAATAATTTCACACTAGAGTTGAACTCGCTCTATAACCTAGTTCAAATAATTTTAAACTAGAGATGAACTAGCTCTATAAGCTTGTACAAATAATTTAACACTAGAGTTGAACTAGCTCTATAGCCTAGTACAAATAATTTTACACTAGAGTTGAACTGGCTCTATAGCCTAGTACAAATATTTTTACACTAGAGTTTAACTAGCACCATAAGCTAGTTAAAATAATTTTACCCTAGATTCGAAATAGCTCTATAGCCTAGTACAAATAATTTTACACTAGAGTTGAACTTTCTCTATAAGCTAGTTCAAATAATTTTACTCTAGAGTTGGACTAGCTCTATAGCCTAGTACAAATAATTTTACACTATAGCTGAACTAGCTCTATAAGCTAGTTCAAATAATTTTACACTAGAGTTAAACTAGCTCTATTGCCTAGTACACATAATTTTATACTAGAGTTGAACTAGCTCTATAAGCTAGTTCAAATAATTTTACACTAGAGTTGAACTAGCTCTATAGCCTAGTACAAATAATTTTACACTAGAGTTGAACTAGCTCTATAGCCTAGTACAAATAATTGCACACTAGAGTTGAACTAGCTCTATAAGCTTGTACAAATAATTTTGCACTACGATTGAACTAGCTCTATAAGCTAGTTCAACTACATTTACAGTGGAGTTGAACTTGCTCTATAGCCTAGTACAAATATTTTTACACTAGAGTTGAACTCGCTCTATAGCCTAGTACAAATAATTTTACACTAGTGTTGAACTAGCTCTATAGCCTAGTACAATTTTTTTTGCAATAGAGTTGAACTAGCTCTAAAAGCTAGTTCAAATAATTTTACAGTAGAGTTGAACTAGCTCTATAGCCTAGTACAAATAATTTTACACTAGAGTTGAACTAGCTCTATAAGCTAGTTCAAATAATTTAACACTAGAGTGGAACTAGCTCTATAGCTTAGTACAAATTTTTTTACACTAGAGTTGAACTAGCTCTATAAGGTTGTAAAAATAATTTCACACTAGAGTTGAACTCGCTCTATAAGCTAGTTCAAATAATTTTACACTAGAGTTGAACTAGCTGTATAGACTAGTACAAATATTTTTACACTAGAGTTGAACTAGCTCTATCAGCTTGTTGAAATAATTTTACACTGGAGTTGAACTAGCTCTATATCCTAGTACAAATTATTTTACAGTAGAGTTGACCTAACTTTATAAGCTTGTAAAAATAATTTCACACTAGAGTTGAACTCGCTCTATAACCTAGTTCAAATAATTTTAAACTAGAGATGAACTAGCTCTATAAGCTTGTACAAATAATTTTACACTAGAGTTGAACTAGCTCTATAGCCTAGTACAAATAATTTTACACTAGAGTTGAACTGGCTCTATAGCCTAGTACAAATATTTTTACACTAGAGTTTAACTAGCACCATAAGCTAGTTAAAATAATTTTACCCTAGATTCGAAATAGCTCTATAGCCTAGTACAAATAATTTTACACTAGAGTTGAACTTTCTCTATAAGCTAGTTCAAATAATTTTACTCTAGAGTTGGACTAGCTCTATAGCTTAGTACAAATAATTTTACACTATAGCTGAACTAGCTCTATAAGCTAGTTCAAATAATTTTACACTAGAGTTAAACTAGCTCTATTGCCTAGTACACATAATTTTATACTAGAGTTGAACTAGCTCTATAAGCTAGTTCAAATAATTTTACACTAGAGTTGAACTAGCTCTATAGCCTAGTACAAATAATTTTACACTAGAGTTGAACTAGCTCTATAGCCTAGTACAAATAATTGCACACTAGAGTTGAACTAGCTCTATAAGCTTGTACAAATAATTTTGCACTACAATTGAACTAGCTCTATAAGCTAGTTCAACTACATTTACAGTGGAGTTGAACTCGCTCTATAGCCTAGTACATATATTTTTACTCTAGAGTTGAACTCGCTCTATAGCCTAGTACAAATAATTTTACACAAGTGTTGAACTAGCTCTATAGCCTAGTACAAATTTTTTTGCAATAGAATTGAACTAGCTCTAAAAGCTAGTTCAAATAATTTTACAGTAGAGTTGAACTAGCTCTATAGCCTAGTACAAATAATTTTACACTAGAGTTGAACTAGCTCTATAAGCTAGTTCAAATAATTTAACACTAGAGTGGAACTAGCTCTATAGCTTAGTACAAATTTTTTTACACTAGAGTTGAACTAGCTCTATAAGGTTGTAAAAATAATTTCACACTAGAGTTGAACTCGCTCTATAAGCTAGTTCAAATAATTTTACACTAGAGTTGAACTAGCTGTATAGACTAGTACAAATATTTTTACACTAGAGTTGAACTAGCTCTATCAGCTTGTTGAAATAATTTTACACTAGAGTTGAACTAGCTCTATATCCTAGTACAAATTATTTTACAGTAGAGTTGACCTAACTTTATAAGCTTGTAAAAATAATTTCACACTAGAGTTGAACTCGCTCTATAACCTAGTTCAAATAATTTTAAACTAGAGATGAACTAGCTCTATAAGCTTGTACAAATAATTTTACACTAGAGTTGAACTAGCTCTATAGCCTAGTACAAATAATTTTACACTAGAGTTGAACTGGCTCTATAGCCTAGTACAAATATTTTTACACTAGAGTTTAACTAGCACCATAAGCTAGATAAAATAATTTTACCCTAGATTCGAACTAGCTCTATAGCCTAGTACAAATAATTTTACACTAGAGTTGAACTTTCTCTATAAGCTAGTTCAAATAATTTTACTCTAGAGTTGGACTAGCTCTATAGCCTAGTGCAAATAATTTTACACTATAGCTGAACTAGCTCCATAAGCTAGTTCAAATAACTTTACACTAGAGTTAAACTAGCTCTATAAGCTAGTTCAAATAATTTTACACTAGAGTTGAACTAGCTCTATAGCCTAGTACAAATAATTTTACACTAGAGTTGAACTAGCTCTATAGCCTAGTACAAATAATTGCACACTAGAGTTGAACTAGCTCTATAAGCTTATACAAATAATTTTGCACTAGAGTTGAACTAGCTCTATAAGCTAGTTCAAGTACATTTACAGTGGAGTTGAACTCGCTCTATAGCCTAGTACAAATATTTTTACACTATAGTTGAACTAGCTCTATAAGCTTGTACAAATAATTTTACACAAGTGTTGAACTAGCTCTATAGCCTAGTACAATTTTTTTTGCAATAGAGTTGAACTAGCTCTAAAAGCTAGTTCAAATAATTTTACAGTAGAGTTGAACTAGCTCTATAGCCTAGTACAAATAATTTTACACTAGAGTTAAACTAGCTCTATAGCCTAGTACAAATAATTTTACACTAGAGTTGAACTAGCTCTATAAGCTAGTTCAAATAATTTAACACTAGAGTGGAACTAGCTCTATAGCTTAGTACAAATAATTTTACACTAGAGTTGAACTAGCTCTATAAGCTTGTAAAAATAATTTCACACTAGAGTTGAACTCGCTCTATAAGCTAGTTCAAATAATTTTACACTAGAGTTGAACTAGCCCTATAGCCTAGTACAAAAAAATTTACACTAGAGTTTAACTAGCTCTATAGCCTAGTACAAATAATTTTACACTAGAGTTGAACTAGCTCTATAGACTAGTACAAATATTTTTACACTAGATTTGAACTAGCTCTATCAGCTTGTTGAAATAATTTTACACTGGAGTTGTACTAGCTCTATAGCCTAGTATAAATAATTTTACACTGGAGTGGAACTAGCTCTATAGCTTAGTACAAATATTTTTACACTAGAGTTGAACTAGCTCTATAAACTAGTTCAAATAATTTTACACTAGAGTTGAACTAGCCCTATAAACTAGTACAAATAATTTTGCACTAGAGTTGAACTCGCTCTATAAACTAGTTTAAATAATTTTACACTAGAGTTGAACTAGCCCTATAGCCTAGTACAAATAATTTTGTACTAGATTTCAACTAGCTCTATAAGCTAGTTCAAATAATTTTACACTAGAGTTGAACTAGCTCCATAGCCTAGTACAAATAATTTTACACTAGAGTTGAACTAGCTCTATAGCCTAGTACAAATAATTTTACACTAGAGTTGAACTGGCACTATAGCCTAGTACAAATAATTTTACACTAGAGTTTAACTAGCACCATAAGCTAGTTAAAATAATTTTACCCTAGATTCGAACAAGCTGTATAGCCTAGTACAAATAATTTTACACTAGAGTTGAACTTGCTCTATAAGCTAGTTCAAATAATTTTCGTCTAGAGTTGGACTAGCTCTATAGCCTAGTACAAATAATTTTACACTAGAGTTGAACTTGCTCTATAAGCTTGTTGAAATAATTTAACACTAGAGTGGAACTAGCTCTATAGCTTAGTACAAATATTTTTACACTAGAGTTGAACTAGCTCTATAAGCTTGTAAAAATAATTTCACACTAGAGTTGAACTCGCTCTATAAGCTAGTTCAAATAATTTTACACTAGAGTTGAACTAGCCCTATAGCCTAGTACAAAAAAATTTACACTAGAGTTTAACTAGCTCTATAGCCTAGTACAAATAATTTTACACTGGAGTTGAACTAGCTCTATAGAGTAGTACAAATATTTTTACACTAGATTTGAACTAGCTCTATCAGCTTGTTGAAATAATTTTACACTGGAGTTGTACTAGCTCTATAGCCTAGTATAAATAATTTTACACTAGAGTGGAACTAGCTCTATAGCTTAGTACAAATATTTTTACACTAGAGTTGAACTAGCTCTATAAACTAGTTCAAATAATTTTACACTAGAGTTGAACTAGCCCTATAAACTAGTACCAATAATTTTGCACTAGAGTTGAACTCGCTCTATAAACTAGTTTAAATAATTTTACACTAGAGTTGAACTAGCCCTATAGCCTAGTACAAATAATTTTGTACTAGATTTCAACTAGCTCTATAAGCTAGTTCAAATAATTTTACACTAGAGTTGAACTAGCTCCATAGCCTAGTACAAATAATTTTACACTAGAGTTGAACTAGCTCTATAGCCTAGTACAAATAATTTTACACTAGAGTTGAACTGGCACTATAGCCTAGTACAAATAATTTTACACTAGAGTTTAACTAGCACCATAAGCTAGTTAAAATAATTTTACCCTAGATTCGAACTAGCTCTATAGCCTAGTACAAATAATTTTACACTAGAGTTGAACTTGCTCTATAAGCTAGTTCAAATAATTTTCCTCTAGAGTTGGACTAGCTCTATAGCCTAGTACAAATAATTTTACACTAGAGTTGAACTTGCTCTATAAGCTTGTTGAAATAATTTTACACTAGAGTTGTACTAGCTCTATAGCCTAGTATAAATAATTTTACACTAGAGTGGAACTAGCTCTATAGCTTAGTACAAATATTTTTACACTAGAGTTGAACTAGCTCTATAAGCTTGTAAAAATAATTTCACACTAGAGTTGAACTCGCTCTATAAGCTAGTTCAAATAATTTTACACTAGAGTGGAACTAGCTCTATAGCTTAGTACAAATATTTTTACAGTAGAGTTTAACTAGCTCTATAAGCTTGTAAAAATAATTTCACACTAGAGCTGAACTCGCTCTATAAGCTAGTTCAAATAATTTTACACTAGAGTTGAACTAGCTCTATAGCCTAGTACAAATATTTTTACACTAGAGTTTAACTAGCTCTATAGCCTAGTACAAATAATTATACACTAGAGTTGAACTAGCTCTATAGACTAGTACAAATAATTTTACACTAGAGTTGAACTAGCGCTATCAGCTTGTTCAAATAATTTTACACTAGAGTTAAACTAGCTCTATAAGCTAGTTCAAATAATTTTACACTAGAGTTGAACTAGCTCTATAGCCTAGTACAAATAATTTTACACTAGAGTTGAACTAGCTCTATAGCCTAGTACAAATAATTGCACACTAGAGTTGAACTAGCTCTATAAGCTTGTACAAATAATTTTGCACTAGAGTTGAACTAGCTCTATAAGCTAGTTCAAGTACATTTACAGTGGAGTTGAACTCGCTCTATAGCCTAGTACAAATATTTTTACACTATAGTTGAACTAGCTCTATAAGCTTGTACAAATAATTTTACACAAGTGTTGAACTAGCTCTATAGCCTAGTACAATTTTTTTTGCAATAGAGTTGAACTAGCTCTAAAAGCTAGTTCAAATAATTTTACAGTAGAGTTGAACTACCTCTATAGCCTAGTACAAATAATTTTACACTAGACTTAAACTAGCTCTATAGCCTAGTACAAATAATTTTACACTAGAGTTGAACTAGCTCTATAAGCTAGTTCAAATAATTTAACACTAGAGTGGAACTAGCTAGCTCTATAGCTTAGTACAAATATTTTTACACTAGAGTTGAACTAGCTCTATAAGCTTGTAAAAATAATTTCACACTAGAGTTGAACTCGC
>NW_025225106.1:204397-205350 GCF_018294505.1 Triticum aestivum | reverse complement strand
ATTTTACACTAGAGTTGTAGTAGCTCTATAGCCTAGTATAAATAATTTTACACTAGAGTGGAACTAGCTCTATAGCTTAGTACAAATATTTTTACACTAGAGTTGAACTAGCTCTATAAGCTTGTAAAAATAATTTCACACTAGAGTTGAACTCGCTCTATAAGCTAGTTCAAATAATTTTACACTAGAGTGGAACTAGCTCTATAGCTTAGTACAAATATTTTTACAGTAGAGTTTAACTAGCTCTATAAGCTTGTAAAAATAATTTCACACTAGAGCTGAACTCGCTCTATAAGCTAGTTCAAATAATTTTACACTAGAGTTGAACTAGCTCTATAGCCTAGTACAAATATTTTTACACTAGAGTTTAACTAGCTCTATAGCCTAGTACAAATAATTATACACTAGAGTTGAACTAGCTCTATAGACTAGTAAAAATAATTTTACACTAGAGTTGAACTAGCGCTATCAGCTTGTTGAAATAATTTTACACTAGAGTTGAACTAGCTCTGTAGCCTAGTATAAATAATTTTACACTAGAGTTGAACTAGCTCTATAGCCTAGTACAAATAATTTTAGAGTAGAGTTGACCTAGCTTTATAAGCTTGTAAAAATAATTTCACACTAGAGTTGAACTCGCTCTATAACCTAGTTCAAATAATTTTAAACTAGAGATGAACTAGCTCTATAAGCTTGTACAAATAATTTTACACTAGAGTTGAACTAGCTCTATAGCCTAGTACAAATAATTTTACACTAGAGTTGAACTGGCTCTATAGCCTAGTACAAATATTTTTACACTAGAGTTTAACTAGCACCATAAGCTAGATAAAATAATTTTACCATAGATTCGAACTAGCTCTATAGCCTAGTACAAATAATTTTACACTAGAGTTGAACTTGCTCTATAAGCTAGTTCAAATAATTTTACTCTAGAGTTGGACTAGCTCTAT
>NW_025225106.1:202348-203012 GCF_018294505.1 Triticum aestivum | reverse complement strand
AACTAGCTCTATAAGCTTGTAAAAATAATTTCACACTAGAGTTGAACTCGCTCTATAAGCTAGTTCAAATAATTTTACACTAGAGTTGAACTAGCCCTATAGCCTAGTACAAAAAAATTTACACTAGAGTTTAACTAGCTCTATAGCCTAGTACAAATAATTTTACACTAGAGTTGAACTAGCTCTATAGAGTAGTACAAATATTTTTACACTAGATTTGAACTAGCTCTATCAGCTTGTTGAAATAATTTTACACTGGAGTTGTACTAGCTCTATAGCCTAGTATAAATAATTTTACACTAGAGTGGAACTAGCTCTATAGCTTAGTACAAATATTTTTACACTAGAGTTGAACTAGCTCTATAAACTAGTTCAAATAATTTTACACTAGAGTTGAACTAGCCCTATAAACTAGTACAAATAATTTTACACTAGAGTTGAACTCGCTCTATAAACTAGTTTAAATAATTTTACACTAGAGTTGAACTAGCCCAATAGCCTAGTACAAATAATTTTGTACTAGATTTCAACTAGCTCTATAAGCTAGTTCGAATAATTTTACACTAGAGTTGAACTAGCTCCATAGCCTAGTACAAATAATTTTACGCTAGAGTTGAACTAGCTCTATAGCCTAGTATAAATAATTTTACACTAGAGTTGAACT
>NW_025225106.1:201636-202050 GCF_018294505.1 Triticum aestivum | reverse complement strand
TAGCTCTATAGCCTAGTATAAATAATTTTACACTAGAGTGGAACTAGCTCTATAGCTTAGTACAAATATTTTTACACTAGAGTTGAACTAGCTCTATAAGCTTGTAAAAATAATTTCACACTAGAGTTGAACTCGCTCTATAAGCTAGTTCAAATAATTTTACACTAGAGTGGAACTAGCTCTATAGCTTAGTACAAATATTTTTACAGTAGAGTTTAACTAGCTCTATAAGCTTGTAAAAATAATTTCACACTAGAGCTGAACTCGCTCTATAAGCTAGTTCAAATAATTTTACACTAGAGTTGAACTAGCTCTATAGCCTAGTACAAATATTTTTACACTAGAGTTTAACTAGCTCTATAGCCTAGTACAAATAATTATACACTAGAGTTGAACTAGCTCTATAGACTAGTA
>NW_025225106.1:193218-200754 GCF_018294505.1 Triticum aestivum | reverse complement strand
TATAGCCTAGTACAAATATTTTTACACTAGAGTTTAACTAGCACCATAAGCTAGATAAAATAATTTTACCATAGATTCGAACTAGCTCTATAGCCTAGTACAAATAATTTTACACTAGAGTTGAACTTGCTCTATAAGCTAGTTCAAATAATTTTACTCTAGAGTTGGACTAGCTCTATAGCCTAGTACAAATAATTTTACACTATAGCTGAACTAGCTCTATAAGCTAGTTCAAATAATTTTACACTAGAGTTAAACTAGCTCTATTGCCTAGTACAAATAATTTTATACTAGAGTTGAACTAGCTATATAAGCTAGTTCAAATAATTTTACTCTAGAGTTGAACTAGCTCTATAGCCTAGTACAAATAATTTTACACTAGAGTTGAACTAGCTCTATAGCCTAGTACAAATAATTGCACACTAGAGTTGAACTAGCTCTATAAGCTTGTACAAATAATTTTGCACTAGAGTTGAACTAGCTCTATAAGCTAGTTCAACTACATTTACAGTAGAGTTGAACTCGCTCTATAGCCTAGTACAAATATTTTTACACTAGAGTTGAACTAGCTCTATAAGCTTGTACAAATAATTTTACACAAGTGTTGAACTAGCTATATAGCCTAGTACAAATATTTTTGCAATAGAGTTGAACTAGCTCTAAAAGCTAGTTCAAATAATTTTACAGTAGAGTTGAACTAGCTCTATAGCCTAGTACAAATAATTTTACACTAGAGTTAAACTAGCTCTATAGCCTAGTACAAATAATTTTACACTAGAGTTGAACTAGCTCTATAAGCTAGTTCAAATAATTTTACACTAGAGTGGAACTATCTCTTTAGCTTAGTACAAATATTTTTACACTAGAGTTGAACTAGCTCTATAAGCTTGTAAAAATAATTTCACACTAGATTTGAACTCGCTCTATAAGCTAGTTCAAATAATTTCACACTAGAGTTGAACTAGCTCTATAGCCTAGTACAAATATTTTTACACTAGAGCTTCACTAGCACTATAAGCTAGTTAAAATAATTTTACCCTAGATTTGAACTAGCTCTATAGCATAGTACAAATAATTTTACACTAGAGTGGAACTTGCTCTATAAGCTAGTTCAAATAATTTTACTCTAGAGTTGAACTAGCTCTATAGCCTAGTACAAATAGTTTTACACTAGAGTTGAACTTGCTCTATAAGCTAGTTCAAATAATTTTAAACTAGAGATGAACTAGCTCTATAAGCTTGTAAAAATAATTTCACACTAGAGTTGAACTCGCTCTATAAGCTAGTTCAAATAATTTTAAACTAGAGATGAACTAGCTCTATAAGCTTGTACAAATAATTTTACACTAGAGTTGAACTAGCTCTATAGCCTAGTACAAATAATTTTACACTAGAGTTGCACTAGCTCTATAGACTAGTACAAATATTTTTACACTAGAGTTTAACTAGCACTATAAGCTAGTTAAAATAATTTTACCCTAGATTCGAACTAGCTCTATAGCCTAGTACAAATAATTTTACACTAGAGTTGAACTTTCTCTATATGCTAGTTCAAATAAATTACTCTAGAGTTGAACTAGCTCTATAGCCTAGTACAACTAATTTTACACTAGAGTTGAACTTGCTCTATAAGCTAGTTCAAATAATTTTACTCTAGAGTTGAACTAGCTCTATAGCCTAGTACAAATAATTTTACACTATAGCTGAACTAGCTCTATAAGCTAGGTCAAATAATTTTACACTAGAGTTGAACTAGCTCTATAGCCTAGTACAAATAATTTTATACTAGAGTTGAACTAGCTCTATAAGCTAGTTCAAATAATTTTACACTAGAGTTGAACTAGCTCTATAGCCTAGTACAAATAATTTTACACTGGAGTTGAACTAGCTCTATAGCCTAGTACAAATAATTGCACACTAGAGTTGAACTAGCTCTATAAGCTTGTACAAATAATTTTGCACTAGAGTTGAACTAGCTCTATAAGCTAGTTCAACTAGATTTACACTAGAGTTGAACTCGCTCTATAGCCTAGTACAAATATTTTTACACTAGAGTTGAACTAGCTCTATAAGCTTGTACGAATAATTTTACGCTAGTGTTGAACTAGCTCTATAGCCATGTACAATTTTTTTTGCAATAGAGTTGAACTAGCTCTAAAAGCTAGTTCAAATAATTTTACAGTAGAGTTGAACTAGCTCTCTATAGCCTAGTATAAATAATTTTACACTAGAGTTGAACTAGCTCTATAGCCTAGTACAAATAATTTTACACTAGAGTTGAACTAGCTCTATAAGCTAGTTCAAATAATTTTACACTAGAGTGGAACTAGCTCTATAGATTAGCACAAATATTTTTACACTAGAGTTGAACTAGCTCTATAAGCTTGTAAAAAAAATTACACACTAGAGTTGAACTCGCTCTATAAACTAGTTCAAATAATTTTACACTAGAGTTGAACTAGCTCTATAGCCTAGTACAAAAAAAATTATACTAGAGTTTAACTAGCTCTATAGCCTAGTACAAATAATTTTACACTAGAGTTGAACTAGCTCTATAGACTAGTACAAATATTTTTACACTAGAGTTGAACTAGCTCTATCAGCTTGTTGAAATAATTTTACACTAGAGTTGTACTAGCTCTGTAGCCTAGTATAAATAATTTTACACTAGAGTTGAACTAGCTCTATAGCCTAGTACAAATAATTTTACAGTAGAGTTGACCTACCTTTTTAAGCTTGTAAAAATAATTTCACACTAGAATTGAACTCGCTCTATAAGCTAGTTCAAATAATTTTAAACTAGAGATGAACTAGCTCTATAAGCTTGTTCAAATAATTTTACACTAGAGTTGAACTAGCTCTATAGCCTAGTACAAATAATTTTACACTAGAGTCGCACTAGCTCTATAGCCTTGTACAAATATTTTTACACTAGAGTTTAACTAACACTATAAGCTAGTTAAAATAATTTTACCCTAGATTCCAACTGGCTCTATAGCCTAGTACAAATAATTTTACATTTGAGTTGAACTTGTTCTATGAGCTAGTTCAAATAATTTTACTCTAGAGTTGAACTAGCTCTATAGCCTAGTACAAATAATTTTACACTATAACTGAACTAGCTCTATAAGCTAGTTCAAATAATTTTACACTAGAGTTGAAGTAGCTCTATTGCCTAGTACAAATAATTTTATACTAGATTTCAACTAGCTTTATAAGCTAGTTCAAATAATTTTACACTAGAGTTGAACTAGCTCTATAGCCTAGTACAAATAATTTTGCACTAGAGTTGAACTAGCTATATAGCCTAGTACAAATATTTGCACACTAGAGTTGAACTAGCTATATAAGCTTGTACAAATAATTTTGCACTAGAGTTGAACTAGCTCTATAACCTAGTTCAACTAAATTTACACTAGAGTTGAACTCGCTCTATTGCCTAGTCCAAATATGTTTACACTAGAGTTGAACTAGCTCTATAAGCTTGTACGAATAATTTTACACAAGTGTTGAACTAGCTCTATAGCCTAGTACAAATTTTTTGCAATAGAGTTGAACTAGCTCTAAAAGCTAGTTCAAATAATTTTACAGTAGAGTTGAACTAGCTCTATAGCCTAGTACAAATAATTTTACACTAGAGTTCAACTAGCTCTATAGCCTAGTACAAATAATTTTACACTAGAGTTGAACTAGCTCTATAAGCTAGTTCAAATAATTTTACACTAGAGTGGAACTAGCTTTATAGCTTAGTACAAATATTTTTACACTAGAGTTGAACTAGCTCTATAAGCTTGTAAACATAATTTCACACTAGAGTTGAACTCGCTCTATAAGCAAGTTCAAATAATTTTACACTAGAGTTGAACTAGCTCCATAGCCTAGTACAAATATTTTTACACTAGAGTTTAACTATCTCTATAGCCAAGTACAAACAATTTTACACTAGAGTTGAACTAGCTCTATAGACTAGTACAAATATTTTTACACTAGAGTTGAACTAGCTCTATCAGCTTGTTGAAATAATTTTACACTAGAGTTGAACTACCTCTATAGCCTAGTACAAATAATTTTACACTAGAGTTGAACTAGCTCTACGGCCTAGTACAAATAATTTTAGAGTAGAGTTGACCTAGATTTATAAGCTTGTAAAAATAATTTCACACTAGAGTAGAACTCGCTCTATATGCTAGTTCAAATAATTTTAAACTAGAGATGAACTAGCTCTATAAGCTTGTACAAATAATTTTACAATAGAGTTGAACTAGCTCTATAGCCTAGTACAAATAATTTTACACTAGAGTTGAATTAGCTCTATTGCCTAGTACAAATATTTTTACACTAGAGTTTAACTAGCACTATAAGCTAGTTAAAATAATTTTACCCTAGATTCGAACTAGCTCTATAGCCTACTACAAATAATTTTACACTAGAGTTGAACTTGCTCTATAAGCTAGTTCAAATAATTTTACTCTAGAGTTGAACTAGCTCTATAGCCTAGTACAAATAATTTTACACTATAGCTGAACTAGCTCTATAAGCTAGTTCAAATAATTTTACACTAGAGTTGAACTAGCTCTATTGCCTAGTACAAATAATTTTATACTAGAGTTGAACTAGCTCTGTAATCTAGTTCAAATAATTTTACACTAGAGTTGAACTAGCTCTATAGCCTAGTACAAATAATTTTACACTAGAGTTGAACTAGCTCTATAGCCTAGTACAAATAATTGCACACTAGAGTTGAACTAGCTCTATAATCTTGTACAAATAATTTTGCACTAGAGTTTAACTAGCTCTATAAGCTATTTCAACTAAATTTACACTAGAGTTCAACTCGCTCTATATCCTAGTACAAATAATTTTTACATAGAGTTGAACTAGCTCCATAAGCTTGTACGAATAATTTTACACAAGTGTTGAACTAGCTCTATAGCCTAGTACAAATTTTTTTGCAATAGAGTTGAACTAGCTCTAAAAGCTAGTTCAAATAACTTTACAGTAGAGTTGAACTAGCTCTATAGCCTAGTACAAATAATTTTACACTAGAGTTCAACTAACTCTATAGCCTAGTACATATAATTCCACACTAGAGTTGAACTAGCTCTATAAGCTTGTACAAATAATTTTGCACTAGAGTTGAACTAGCTCTATAAGCTAGTTCAAATAATTTTACACTAGAGTGGAACTAGCTCTATAGCTTAGTACAAATATTTTTACACTAGAGTTGAACTAGCTCTATAAGCTTGTAAACATAATTTCACACTAGAGTTGAACTCGCTCTATAAGCTAGTTCAAATAATTTTACACTAGAGTTGAACTAGCTCTATAGCCTAGTACAAATATTTTTACACTAGAGTTTAACTAGCTCTATAGCCTAGTACAAATAATTTTACACTAGAGTTGAACTAGCTCTATAGACTAGTACAAATATTTTTACACTAGAGTTGAACTAGCTCTATCAGCTTGTTAAAATAATTTTACACTAGAGTTGAACCAGCTCTATAGCCTAGTACAAATAATTTTACACTAGAGTTGAACTAGCTCTACAGCCTAGTACAAATAATTTTACAGTAGAGTTGACCTAGCTTTATAAGCTTGTAAAAATAATTTCACACTAGAGTTGAACTCGCTCTATATGCTAGTTCAAATAATTTTTAACTAGAGATGAACTAGCTCTATAAGCTTGTACAAATAATTTTACACTAGAGTTGAAATAGCTCTATAGCCTAGTACAAATAATTTTACACTAGAGTTGAACTAGCTCTATAGCCTAGTACAAATATTTTTACACTAGAGTTTAACTAGCACTATAAGCTAGTTAAAATAATTTTACCCTAGATTCGAACTAGCTCTATAGCCTAGTACAAATAGTTTTACACAAGAGTGGAACTTGCTCTATAAGCTAGTTCAAATAATTTTACTCTAGAGTTGAACTAGCTCTATAGCCTAGTACAAATAATTTTACACTAGAGTTGAACTAGCTCTATAAGCTTGTAAAAATAATTTCACACTAGAGTAAAACTCGCTCTATAAGCTAGTTCAAATAATTTTACACTAGAGTTGAACTAGCTCTATTGCCTAGTACAAATAATTTTATACTAGAGTTGAACTAGCTCTATAATCTAGTTCAAATAATTTTACACTAGAGTTGAACTAGCTCTATAGCCTAGTACAAATATTTGCACACTAGAGTTGAACTAGCTATATAAGCTTGTACAAATAATATTGCACTAGAGTTGAACTAGCTCTATAACCTAGTTCAAATAATTTTACACTAGAGTTGAACTCGCTCTATATCCTAGTACAAATAATTTTTACATAGAGTTGAACTAGCTCTATAAGCTTGTACGAATAATTTTACACAAGTGTTGAACTAGCTCTATAGCCTAGTACAATTTTTTTTGCAATAGAGTTGAACTAGCTCTAAAAGCTAGTTCAAATAACTTTATAGTAGAGTTGAACTAGCTCTATAAGCTTGTACAAATAATTTTGCACCAGAGTTGAACTAGCTCTATAAGCTAGTTCGAATAATTTTACACTAGAGTGGAACTAGCTCTATAGCTTAGTACAAATATTTTTACACTAGAGTTGAACTCGCTCTATAAGCTTGTAAACATAATTTCACACTAGAGTTGAACTCGCTCTATAAGCTAGTTCAAATAATTTTACACTAGAGTTGAACTAGCTCTATAGCCTAGTACAAATATTTTTACACTAGAGTTTAACTAGCACTATAATCTAGTTAAAATAATTTTACCCTAGATTCGAACTAGCTCTATAGCCTAGTACAAATAATTTTACACTAGAGTGGAACTTGCTCTATAAGCTAGTTCAAATAATTTTACTCTAGAGGTGAACTAGCTCTATAGCCTAGTACAAATAGTTTTACACTAGAGTTGAACTTGCTCTATAAGTTAGTTCAAATAATTTTACACTAGAGTTGAACTAGCTCTATTGCCTAGTACAAATAATTTTATACTAGAGTTGAACTAGCTCTATCAGCTTGTTGAAATAATTTTACACTAGAGTTGTACTAGCTCTGTAGCCTAGTATAAATAATTTTACACTAGAGTTGAACTAGCTCTATAGCCTAGTACAAATAATTTTACAGTAGAGTTGACCTACCTTTTTAAGCTTGTAAAAATAATTTCACACTAGAGTTGAACTCGCTCTATAAGCTAGTTCAAATAATTTTAAACTAGAGATGAACTAGCTCTATAAGCTTGTTCAAATAATTTTACACTAGAGTTGAACTAGCTCTATAGCCTAGTACAAATAATTTTACACTAGAGTCGCACTAGCTCTATAGCCTTGTACAAATATTTTTACACTAGAGTTTAACTAGCACTATAAGCTAGTTAAAATAATTTTACCCTAGATTCCAACTGGCTCTATAGCCTAGTACAAATAATTTTACATTTGAGTTGAACTTGTTCTATGAGCTAGTTCAAATAATTTTACTCTAGAGTTGAACTAGCTCTATAGCCTAGTACAAATAATTTTACACTATAACTGAACTAGCTCTATAAGCTAGTT
>NW_025225106.1:190003-193208 GCF_018294505.1 Triticum aestivum | reverse complement strand
TAGCTCTATAGCCTAGTACAAATAATTTTACACTAGAGTTGAACTAGCTCTATAGCCTAGTACAAATATTTTTACACTAGAGTTTAACTAGCACTATAAGCTAGTTAAAATAATTTTACCCTAGATTCGAACTAGCTCTATAGCCTAGTACAAATAGTTTTACACAAGAGTGGAACTTGCTCTATAAGCTAGTTCAAATAATTTTACTCTAGAGTTGAACTAGCTCTATAGCCTAGTACAAATAATTTTACACTAGAGTTGAACTAGCTCTATAAGCTTGTAAAAATAATTTCACACTAGAGTAAAACTCGCTCTATAAGCTAGTTCAAATAATTTTACACTAGAGTTGAACTAGCTCTATTGCCTAGTACAAATAATTTTATACTAGAGTTGAACTAGCTCTATAATCTAGTTCAAATAATTTTACACTAGAGTTGAACTAGCTATATAAGCTTGTACAAATAATATTGCACTAGAGTTGAACTAGCTCTATAACCTAGTTCAACTAAATTTACACTAGAGTTGAACTCGCTCTATATCCTAGTACAAATAATTTTTACATAGAGTTGAACTAGCTCTATAAGCTTGTACGAATAATTTTACACAAGTGTTGAACTAGCTCTATAGCCTAGTACAATTTTTTTTGCAATAGAGTTGAACTAGCTCTATAATCTAGTTCAAATAATTTTACACTAGAGTTGAACTAGCTCTATAGCCTAGTACAAATAATTTTACACTAGAGTTGAACTAGCTCTATAGCCTAGTACAAATAATTGCACACTAGAGTTGAACTAGCTCTTTAATCTTGTAAAAATAATTTTGCACTAGAGTTTAACTAGCTCTATAAGCTATTTCAACTAAATTTACACTAGAGTTCAACTCGCTCTATATCCTAGTACAAATAATTTTTACATAGAGTTGAACTAGCTCTATAAACTTGTACGAATAATTTTACACAAGTGTTGAACTAGCTCTATAGCCTAGTACAAATAATTTTACACTATAACTGAACTAGCTCTATAAGCTAGTTCAAATAATTTTACACTAGAGTTGAAGTAGCTCTATTGCCTAGTACAAATAATTTTATACTAGATTTCAACTAGCTTAATAAGCTAGTTCAAATAATTTTACACTAGAGTTGAACTAGCTCTATAGCCTAGTACAAATAATTTTGCACTAGAGTTGAACTAGCTCTATAGCCTAGTACAAATATTTGCACACTAGAGTTGAACTAGCTATATAAGCTTGTACAAATAATTTTGCACTAGAGTTGAACTAGCTCTATAACCTAGTTCAACTAAATTTACACTAGAGTTGAACTCGCTCTATTGCATAGTCCAAATATGTTTACACTAGAGTTGAACTAGCTCTATAAGCTTGTACGAATAATTTTACACAAGTGTTGAACTAGCTCTATAGCCTAGTAAATTTTTTTTGCAATAGAGTTGAACTAGCTCTAAAAGCTAGTTCAAATAATTTTACAGTAGAGTTGAACTAGCTCTATAGCCTAGTACAAATAATTTTACACTAGAGTTCAACTAGCTCTATAGCCTAGTACAAATATATTTACACTAGAGTTGAACTAGCTCTATAAGCTAGTTCAAATAATTTTACACTAGAGTGGAACTAGCTTTATAGCTTAGTACAAATATTTTTACACTAGAGTTGAACTAGCTCTATAAGCTTGTAAACATAATTTCACACTAGAGTTGAACTCGCTCTATAAGCAAGTTCAAATAATTTTACACTAGAGTTGAACTAGCTCCATAGCCTAGTACAAATATTTTTACACTAGAGTTTAACTATCTCTATAGCCAAGTACAAACAATTTTACAATAGAGTTGAACTAGCTCTATAGACTAGTACAAATATTTTTACACTAGAGTTGAACTAGCTCTATCAGCTTGTTGAAATAATTTTACACTAGAGTTGAACTAACTCTATAGCCTAGTACAAATAATTTTACACTAGAGTTGAACTAGCTCTACGGCCTAGTACAAATAATTTTAGAGTAGAGTTGACCTAGCTTTATAAGCTTGTAAAAATAATTTCACACTAGAGTAGAAGTCGCTCTATATGCTAGTTCAAATAATTATAAACTAGAGATGAACTAGCTCTATAAGCTTGTACAAATAATTTTACACTAGAGTTGAACTAGCTCTATAGCCTAGTACAAATAATTTTACACTAGAGTTGAATTAGCTCTATTGCCTAGTACAAATATTTTTACACTAGAGTTTAACTAGCACTATAAGCTAGTTAAAATAATTTTACCCTAGATTCGAACTAGCTCTATAGCCTAGTACAAATAATTTTACACTAGAGTTGAACTTGCTCTATAAGCTAGTTCAAATAATTTTACTCTAGAGTTGAACTAGCTCTATAGCCTAGTACAAATAATTTTACACTATAGCTGAACTAGCTCTATAAGCTAGTTCAAATAATTTTACACAAGAGTTGAACTAGCTGTATTGCCTAGTACAAATAATTTTATACTAGAGTTGAACTAGCTCTATAATCTAGTTCAAATAATTTTACACTAGAGTTGAACTAGCTCTATAGCCTAGTACAAATAATTTTACACTAGAGTTGAACTAGCTCTATAGCCTAGTACAAATAATTGCACACTAGAGTTGAACTAGCTCTTTAATCTTGTAAAAATAATTTTGCACTAGAGTTTAACTAGCTCTATAAGCTATTTCAACTAAATTTACACTAGAGTTCAACTCGCTCTATATCCTAGTACAAATAATTTTTACATAGAGTTGAACTAGCTCTATAAACTTGTACGAATAATTTTACACAAGTGTTGAACTAGCTCTATAGCCTAGTACAAATTTTTTTGCAATAGAGTTGAACTAGCTCTAAAAGCTAGTTCAAATAACTTTACAGTAGAGTTGAACTAGCTCTATAGCCTAGTACAAATAATTTTACACTAGAGTTCAACTAGCTCTATAGCCTAGTACATATAATTCCACACTAGAGTTGAACTAGCTCTATAAGCTTGTACAAATAATTTTGCACTAGAGTTGAACTAGCTCTATAAGCTAGTTCAAATAATTTTACACTAGAGTGGAACTAGCTCTATAGCTTAGTACAAATATTTTTACACTAGAGTTGAACTAGCTCTATAAGCTTGTAAACATAATTTCACACTAGAGTTGAACTCGCTCTATAAGCTAGTTCAAATAATTTTACACTAGAG
>NW_025225106.1:187470-189993 GCF_018294505.1 Triticum aestivum | reverse complement strand
GAACTAGCTCTACAGCCTAGTACAAATAATTTTACAGTAGAGTTGACCTAGCTTTATAAGCTTGTAAAAATAATTTCACACTAGAGTTGAACTCGCTCTATATGCTAGTTCAAATAATTTTTAACTAGAGATGAACTAGCTCTATAAGCTTGTACAAATAATTTTACACTAGAGTTGAACTAGCTCTATAGCCTAGTACAAATAATTTTACATTAGAGTTGAACTAGCTCTATAGCCTAGTACAAATATTTTTACACTAGAGTTTAACTAGCACTATAAGCTAGTTAAAATAATTTTACCCTAGATTCGAACTAGCTCTATAGCCTAGTACAAATAGTTTTACACAAGAGTGGAACTTGCTCTATAAGCTAGTTCAAATAATTTTACTCTAGAGTTGAACTAGCTCTATAGCCTAGTACAAATAATTTTACACTATAGCTGAACTAGCTCTATAAGCTAGTTCAAATAATTTTACACTAGAGTTGAACTAGCTCTATTGCCTAGTACAAATAATTTTATACTAGAGTTGAACTAGCTCTATAATCTAGTTCAAATAATTTTACACTAGAGTTGAACTAGCTCTATAGCCTAGTACAAATAATTTTACACTACAGTTGAACTAGCTCTATAGCCTAGTACAAATAATTGCACACTAGAGTTGAACTAGCTCTATAATCTTGTACAAATAATTTTGCACTAGAGTTTAACTAGCTCTATAAGCTAGTTCAACTAAATTTACACTAGAGTTGAACTCGCTCTATATCCTAGTACAAATAATTTTTACATAGAGTTGAACTAGCTCTATAAGCTTGTACGAATAATTTTACACAAGTGTTGAACTAGCTCTATAGCCTAGTACAATTTTTTTTGCAATAGAGTTGAACTAGCTCTAAAAGCTAGTTCAAATAACTTTATAGTAGAGTTGAACTAGCTCTATAGCCTAGTACAAATAATTTTACACTAGAGTTGAACTAGCTGTAAAGCCTAGTACATATAATTCCACACTAGAGTTGAACTAGCTCTATAAGCTTGTACAAACAATTTTGCACCAGAGTTGAACTAGCTCTATAAGCTAGTTCGAATAATTTTACACTAGAGTGGAACTAGCTCTATAGCTTAGTACAAATATTTTTACACTAGAGTTGAACTCGCTCTATAAGCTTGTAAACATAATTTCACACTAGAGTTGAACTCGCTCTATAAGCTAGTTCAAATAATTTTACACTAGAGTTGAACTAGCTCTATAGCCTAGTACAAATATTTTTACACTAGAGTTTAACTAGCACTATAATCTAGTTAAAATAATTTTACCCTAGATTCGAACTAGCTCCATAGCCTAGTACAAATAATTTTACACTAGAGTGGAACTTGCTCTATAAGCTAGTTCAAATAATTTTACTCTAGAGGTGAACTAGCTCTATAGCCTAGTACAAATAGTTTTACACTAGAGTTGAACTTGCTCTATAAGCTAGTTCAACTAAATTTACACTAGAGTTGAACTCGCTCTATAGCCTAGTACAAATATTTTACACTAGAGTTGAACTAGCTCTATAAGCTTGTACGAATAATTTTACACAAGTGTTGAACTAGTTCTATAGCCTACTACAAATTTTTTTGCGATAGAGTTGAACTAGCTCTAAAAGCTAGTTCAAATAATTTTACAGTAGAGTTGAACTAGCCCTATAGCCTAGTACAAATAATTTTACACTAGAGTTAAAGTAGCTCTATAGCCTAGTACAAATAATTTTACACTAGAGTTGAACTAGCTCTATAAGTTTGTACGAATAATTTTACACAAGTGTTGAACTAGCTCTAGAGCCTAGTACAATTTTTTTGCAATAGAGTTTAACTAGCTCTAAAAGCTAGTTCAAATAATTTTACACTAGAGTGGAACTAGCTCTGTAGCTTAGTACAAATATTTTTACACTAGAGTTGAACCAGCTCTATAAGCTTGTAAAAATAATTTCACACTAGAGTTGAACCAGTTCTATAAGCTAGTTCAAATAATTTTACACTAGAGTTGAACTAGCTCTATAGCCTAGTACAAATATTTTTACACTAGAGTTTAACTAGCACTATAAGCTAGTTAAAATAATTTTACCCTAGATTTGAACTAGCTCTATAGCCTAGTACAAATAATTTTACACTAGAGTGGAACTTGCTCTATAAGCTAGTTCAAATAATTTTACTCTAGAGTTGAACTAGCTCTATAGCCTAGTACACATAGTTTTACACTAGAGTTGAACTTGCTCTATAAGCTAGTTCAAATAATTTTACACTAGAGTTGAACTAGCTCTATTGCCTAGTACAAATAATTTTATACTAGAGTTGAACTAGCTCTATAAGCTAGTTCAAATTATTTTACACTAGAGTTGAACTAGCTCTATAGCCTAGTACAAATAATTTTACACTAGAGTTGAACTAGCTCTATAGCCTAGTACAAATAATTGCAGAGTAGAGTTGAACTAGCTCTATAAGCTTGTACAAAAATTTTTGCACTAGAGTTGAACTAGCTCTATAAGC
>NW_025225106.1:182960-186988 GCF_018294505.1 Triticum aestivum | reverse complement strand
AAACTAGCTCTATAGCCTAGTACAAATAATTTTACACTAGAGTTGAACTAGCTCCATAAGCTTGTACGAATAATTTTACACAACTGTTGAACTAGCTCTATAGCCTAGTACAATGTTTTTTTCAATAGAGTTGAACTAGCTCTAAAAGCTAGTTCAAATAATTTTACAGTAGAGTTGAACTAGCTCTATAGCCTAGTACAAATAATTTTACACTAGAGTTAAACTAGCTCTATAGCCTAGTACAAATAATTTTACACTAGAGTTGAACTAGCTCTATAAGCTAGTTCAAATAATTTTACACTAGAGTGGAACTAGCTCTATAGCTTAGTACAAATATTTTTACACCAGAGTTGAAATAGCTCTATAAGCTTGTAAAAATAATTTCACACTAGAGTTGAACTCGCTCTATAAGCTAGTTCAAATAATTTTACACTAGAGTTGAACTAGCTCTATAGCCTAGTACAAATATTTTTACACTAGAGTTTAACTAGCATTATAAGCTAGTTAAAATAATTTTATCCTAGATTCAAACTAGCTCTATAGCCTAGTACAAATAATTGTACACTAGAGTTGAACTTGCTCTATAAGCTAGTTCAAATAATTTTACTCTAGAGTTGAACTAGCTCTATGGCCTAGTACAAATAATTTTACACTAGAGTTGAACTAGCTCTATAGCCTAGTACAAATAATTTTACACTAGAGTTGAACTAGATCTATAGACTAGTACAAATAATTTTACACTAGAGTTGAACTAGCTCTATTGCCTAGTACAACTATTTTTGCACTAGAGTTTAACTAGCTCTATAGCCTAGTACAAATAATTTTCCACTAGAGTTGAACTAGCTCTATAAGCTAGTTCAAATAATTTTACACTAGAGTGGAACTAGCTCTATAGCTTAGTAAAAATATTTTTACACTAGAGTTGAACTAGCTCTATAAGCTTGTAAAAATAATTTCACACTAGAGTTGAACTCGCTCTATAAGCTAGTTCAAATAATTTTACACTAGAGTTGAACTAGCTCTATAGCCTAGTACAAATATTTTTACACTAGAGTTTAACTAGCTCTATAGCCTAGTACAAATAATTATACACTAGAGTTGAACTAGCTCTATACACTACAGGAAACAGCTACTTTGCCGTCTGCCACGGCGGACGGCAAAGGCTCGAAAGGCGGACGGCAAAGACCTTTGCCGTCAGCCGCGGACGGCAAAAGGCTCCGGCAAAGAAGGCTATGGTAAACAGCTGCTTTGCCGTCTGCTTCCTGGCGGCGGACGGCAAAGGCACTTTGCCGTCTGCGGCGGACGGCAAAGAGGGCGGACGGCAATAATTGCGCTGTCAGTCTGTTAAGTGGCTAACGGCAGACCTTTGCCGTCCGCCGCAGACGGCAAAGAGCCTTTGGTCTTTGCCGTCCGCCTTATGATGTCATCTACACGTCACTAGATGGCAGGTTCTTTGCCGTCTGCCACTGATGGCAAAGTGCAGGTTCTTTGCCGTCTGCCACGGACGGCAAAGTCTTTGCCGTCTGCCACTGTAGGCAAACTGACCAAATGGGTCAGCTCCCAGGAAGCACTGTTGGCTGCCACGTGGCTTCTTTGCCGTCCGCGGCAGACGGCAAAGAGCTCTTTGCCGTCGGTGGCAGACGGCAAAGAGCCTGCATATTGTCTGTTTTTTATTAAATCCCACAATTTGCAGCACATATCACATATATAAGTTTCATATCCAGCACATATCCAACACATATCTAGCACATAAGTTTCATATCACATATCACATCAGTTTCATCCATACACATTGTTCATACATAAGGAAATTCCATCCATACACATTGTTCCATCCATATATATATTACAATCCAAAGTGTCATGAAGATAGCAAGCTAGATACAATGCAAAGTTTCATCAAAGGAAAAGCAAGCACTCCATCATAGCAAGCTAGCTTCCATCAAGTGAATGAAATCTGCAAAATGGTAAATAAGAAAGTTAGAAATAGGTGACTAGAACAAGAAGAAGACTAGAACAAGAAGAAGACTAGAACAAGAAGTATATGTCATTTATGAGCTAACTTAGGTGAAATGGATCATATATGAGCTAACTAAGTTGAAATGGGTTGTTTATGAGCTAACTTAGTTGAAATGGATCATTTATGAGCTAACTTAGTTGAAATGGGTCGTTTATGAGCTAACTAAGGTGAAGGGCATCGTTTTTGAGCTAAGTAAGGTGAAATGGGTCATTTTGGAGCTAACCTAGTTGAAATGGATCGTTTTTTAGCTAACTTAGTTGAAATGGATCGTTTTTGAGGTAACTAAGGTGAAATGGATCGTTTTTTAGCTCACTTAGGTCAAATGGATCGTTTTTGAGCTAACTTAGTTGAAATGGATCGTTTTTAGCTAACTTTGTTGAAATGGATCATTTTTTAGCTAATTTAGTTGAAATGGATCGTTTTTTAGCTAACTTAGGTGAAATGGATCATTTAAGAGCTAATTTAGGTGAAATGGATCGTTTTTTTGCTCACTTAGGTCAAATGGATCGTTTATGATCTAAATTAGTTGAAATGGATCGTTTATGAGATAACCTAGGTAAGATGGGTCATTTTGGAGTTAACGTAGGTGAAATGGGCCATTTTAAAGCTAACGTAGGTAAAATGGATCATTTAGGAGCTAATCTAGGTAAAATGGGTCATTTTTGAGCTAACTTGGATGAACTTGATCATTTATAAGCTAACCTAGGTAAAATGGGTCATTTTGGAGGAAAATAAGGTAACTCTAGGTCATTATGGTAAGCATATTGGAGGAAATAAAGCTAAGTCTAGGTCTTTATGCATTTGTTAAGCAAAACACTAGAGAAACTTACCGTGATCAGGGAGGTGTAGGAGCGGGGTGGCTAGTGCCGCTACCTATAGAAGGATCGTGCGATGCGTTTCTGGAGTTAAGCTGCAACAAAGATCATTTCCAATGTCTCGTTAGCATTACGACACTCAAATGTTGAGACTACCAACTAATGTCCATTCAAACTAAACTCACCGTGCTCCCAGGAGCAATCACTGGCATCGGCGGAGCGGGCTGACCGGACTTCTCGCACACAGACTGCACATTTGGTTTTCAGAACAGAGTCATACTAGTTAGTAATGAGACTCAAATGTTAAGACTAGCAAGTAATCTGCAGAAGAAACTTACCACAAGGAGCTCGTACATGGCCCTTGCCTGCATGTCATTCCGTGCCCTCTCCTCCTCCATCATCTTTCTCGTCCTCTCCTCCATCTCCCGCTGCCTCTCCGCCGCCTCCGCCAGAAGTTTCTCCGTTCTATCTCTCTCAGTCTGTATAGCAGCCTGCAACACCACTCACATGACCATTTGTAATCATTGATGGAAGCACACACAATGTAATGGAGAAAGATAACTGAGTACGTATCACTAACCTTGATGACGAGTTGCACTGGCCGTTCACGAGGCCTTATCTCAGGAGCGGAGCTCGACTGGCGCGCCTTGATCTCCGGGAGAGTGCTAGGACAACGGATAAGTCCATCTCCAATGGCTATGGAGCCATGGGACCTCCCGCCACCAGATATCATCACCAGCTCTGGATCAATGGGACCCTGGCTCGGGTTAAAGTCCTCCCCTTTCCTCGCCTTCCCCTCATCTCTATATCTCACGAGCTTGTTGTGGGAGGAGATGTTGGTGAAGTTGTTTGCATCATCGAGGTCAGACTAAGAGAAAGCCTTGACTTTCTTGTAAGAGCCAGTGTGGGCCATGGCATACAGGTCGTACACCTCTGGCACCTTATCCGCCTTATTGTGGCGTGCCTGAAAGAGAGAAACAATGAAAATTAGTAATTAAAGGGCTCAAGCTAGCATGATGAATGAATTGCATGAATCATGAAGCAAACCACATACCCAGTTGCGCCCGAACTGATATAAGTTGGAGCTGCCTTGATGGTGTGGCACACCTTCCATTTGGGCACGTTTGTCCTTGGCCTGGTTGTGGAGGGCTAGCCATTCTTGTGAGCACCACTCATCGACCAACACCTCCCAA
>NW_025225106.1:179596-180666 GCF_018294505.1 Triticum aestivum | reverse complement strand
ACGAAGTGAGTAACGGGCGGGGGGTACCTGCCGTTAGGCAAGTGCCCTCTTTGCCGTCCGCCAGCCTTTGCCGTCCGCCTTTCTGCTAGCGGACGGCAAAGAGGTGGGCCGTTAGGATTTTTTCAAACGAGCGGGGGGTGGGGGCCACCACACTCTTTGCCGTCCGCCAGCGGATGGCAAAGATTCTTTGCCGTCCGCTGGCAGACGGCAAAGAGCTGGTAGATGGCAAAGAGCTTCTTTGCCGTCAGCCTTTTCTTTGCCGTCTGTTTATGTGTAGCTGATGGCAAAGAGCTTCTTTGCCGTCAGCTAGCGGACGGCAAAGAGCTGGCAGATGGCAAATTAGCTGATTCCAGTAGTGATAGACTAGTACAAATATTTTTATAGTAGAGTTGAACTAGTTCTATCAGCTTGTTGAAATAATTTTACACTAGAGTTGAACTAGCTCTATAGCCTAGTATAAATAATTTTACACTAGAGTTGAACTAGCTCTATAGCCTAGTACAAATAATTTTATAGTAGAGTTGACCTAGCTTTATAAGCTTGTAAAAATAATTTCACACTAGAGTTGAACAAGCTCTATAAGCTAGTTCAAATAATTTTAAACTATAGATGAACTAGCTCTACAAGCTTGTACAAATAATTTTACACTAGAGTTGAACTAGCTCTATAGCCTAGTACAAATAATTTTACACTAGAGTTGAACTAGCTCTATAGCCTAGTACAAATATTTTTACACTAGAGTTTAACTAGCACCATAAGCTAGTTAAAATAATTTTACCCTACATTCGAACTAGCTCTATAGCCTAGTACAAATAATTTTACACTAGAGTTGAACTTGCTCTATAAGCTAGTTCAAATAATTTTACTCTAGAGTTGGATTAGCTCTATAGCCTAGTACAAATAATTTTACACTATAGCTGAACAAGCTCTATAAGCTAGTTCAAATAATTTTACACTAGAGTGGAACTACCTCTATAGCTTAGTACAAATATTTTTACACTAGAGTTGAACTAGCTCTATAAGCTTGTTAAAATAATTTTACCCTAGATTCGAACTAGCTCTATAGCCTA
>NW_025225106.1:178954-179586 GCF_018294505.1 Triticum aestivum | reverse complement strand
TATAGCCTAGTACAAATAATTGTACACTATAGCTGAACAAGCTCTATAAGCTAGTTCAAATAATTTTACACTAGAGTGGAACTACCTCTATAGCTTAGTACAAATATTTTTACACTAGAGTTGAACTAGCTCTATAAGCTTGTTAAAATAATTTTACCCTAGATTAGAACTAGCTCTATAGCCTAGTACAAATAATTTTACACTAGAGTGGAACTTGCTCTATAAGCTAGTTCAAATAATTTTACTCTAGAGTTGAACTAGCTCTATAGCCTAGTACAAATAATTATGCACTAGAGATGAACTAGCTCTATAGACTAGTACAAATATTTTTACACTAGAGTTGAACTAGCTCTATCAGCTTGTTGAAATAATTTTACACTAGAGTTGAACTAGCTCTATAGCCTAGTATAAATTATTTTACACTAGAGTTGAACTGGGTCTATAGCCTAGTACAAATATTTTTACACTAGAGTTTAACTAGCACCATAAGCTAGTTAAAATAATTTTACCCTAGATTCGAACTAGCTCTATAGCCTAGTACAAATAATTTTACACTAGAGTTGAACTGGCTCTATAGCCTAGTACAAATATTTTTACACTAGAGTTTAACTAGCACCATAAGCTAGTTAAAA
>NW_025225106.1:177142-178944 GCF_018294505.1 Triticum aestivum | reverse complement strand
CCTAGATTCGAACTAGCTCTATAGCCTAGTACAAATAATTTTACACTAGAGTTGAACTTGCTCTATAAGCTAGTTCAAATAATTTTACTCTAGAGTTGGACTAGCTCTATAGCCTAGTACAAATAATTTTACACTATAGCTGAACAAGCTCTATAAGCTAGTTCAAATAATTTTACACTAGAGTGGAACTACCTCTATAGCTTAGTACAAATATTTTTACACTAGAGTTGAACTAGCTCTATAAGCTTGTTAAAATAATTTTACCCTAGATTCGAACTAGCTCTATAGCCTAGTACAAATAATTTTACACTAGAGTGGAACTTGCTCTATAAGCAAGTTCAAATAATTTTACTCTAGAGTTGAACTAGCTCTATAGCCTAGTACAAATAATTATACACTAGAGATGAACTAGCTCTATAGACTAGTACAACTATTTTTACACTAGAGTTGAACTAGCTCTATCAGCTTGTTGAAATAATTTTACACTAGAGTTGAACTAGCTCTATAGCCTAGTATAAATTATTTTACACTAGAGTTGAACTGGCTCTATAGCCTAGTACAAATATTTTTACACTAGAGTTTAACTAGCACCATAAGCTAGTTAAAATAATTTTACCCTAGATTCGAACTAGCTCTATAGCCTAGTACAAATAATTTTACACTAGAGTTGAACTAGCTCTATAGCCTAGTACAAATAATTTTACACTAGAGTTAAACTTGCTCTATAAGCTAGTTCAAATAATTTTACTCTAGAGTTGGACTAGCTCTATAGCCTAGTACAAATAATTTTACACTATAGCTGAACTAGCTCTATAAGCTAGTTTAAATAATTTTACACTAGAGTTAAACTAGCTCTATTGCCTAGTACAAATAATTTTATACTAGAGTTGAACTAGCTCTATAAGCTAGTTCAAATAATTTTACACTAGAGTTAAACTAGCTCTATAGCCTAGTACAAATAATTGTACACTAGAGTTGAACTAGCTATATAAGCTAGTTCAACTACATTTACAGTAGAGTTGAAGTCGCTCTATAGCCTAGTACAAATATTTTTACACTAGAGTTGAACTAGCTCTATAAGCTTGTACAAATAATTTTACACAAGTGTTGAACTAGCTCTATAGCCTAGTACAAATTTTTTTGCAATACAGTTGAACTAGCTCTAAAAGCTAGTTCAAATAATTTTACAGTAGAGTTGAACTAGCTCTACAGCCTAGTACAAATAATTTTACACTAGAGTTAAACTAGCTCTATAGCCTAGTACAAATAATATTACACTAGAGTTGAACTAGCTTTATAAGCTAGTTGAAATAATTTAACACTAGAGTGGAACTAGCTCTATAGCTTAGTACAAATATTTTTACACTAGAGTTGAACTCGCTCTATAAGCTAGTTCAAATAATTTTACACTAGAGTTGAAGTAGCCCTATAGCCTAGTACAAATAATTTTATACTAGATTTCAACTAGCTCTATAAGCTAGTTCAAATAATTTTACACTAGAGTTGAACTAGCTCTATAACCTAGTACAAATAATTTTACACTAGAGTTATACTAGCTCTATAGCCTAGTACAAATAATTTTACACTAGAGTTGGAATAGCTCTATAGCCTAGTACAAATAGTTTTACACTAGAGTTGAACTAGCTCTATCAGCTTGTTGAAATAATTTTACACTAGAGTTGAACTAGCTCTATAGCCTAGTATAAATTATTTTACACTAGAGTTGAACTGGCTCTATAGCCTAGTACAAATATTTTTACACTAGAGTTTAACTAGAACCATAAGCTAGTTAAAATAATTTT
>NW_025225106.1:175711-176885 GCF_018294505.1 Triticum aestivum | reverse complement strand
ATTTTACACTAGAGTTGAACTGGCTCTATAGCCTAGTACAAATATTTTTACACTAGAGTTTAACTAGCACCATAAGCTAGTTAAAATAATTTTACCCTAGATTCGAACTAGCTCTATAGCCTAGTACAAATAATTTTACACTAGAGTTGAACTTGCTCTATAAGCTAGTTCAAATAATTTTACTCTAGAGTTGGACTAGCTCTATAGCCTAGTACAAATAATTTTACACTATAGCTGAACTAGCTCTATAAGCTAGTTTAAATAATTTTACACTAGAGTTAAACTAGCTCTATTGCCTAGTACAAATAATTTTATACTAGAGTTGAACTAGCTCTATAAGCTAGTTCAAATAATTTTACACTAGAGTTGAACTAGCTCTATAGCCTAGTACAAATAATTTTACACTAGAGTTGAACTAGCTATATAGCCTAGTACAAATAATTGCACACTAGAGTTGAACTAGCTCTATAAGCTTGTAGAAATAATTTTGCACTAGAGTTGAACTAGCTCTATAAGCTAGTTCAACTACATTTACAGTAGAGTTGAACTCGCTCTATAGCCTAGTACAAATATTTTTACACTAGAGTTGACCTAGCTCTATAAGCTTGTACAAATAATTTTACACAAGTGTTGAACTAGCTCTATAGCCTAGTACAAATGTTTTTGCAATAGAGTTGAACTAGCTCTAAAAGCTAGTTCAAATAATTTTACAGTAGAGTTGAACTAGCTCTACAGCCTAGTACAAATAATTTTACACTAGATTTAAACTAGCTCTATAGCCTAGTACAAATAATTTTACACTAGAGTTGAACTAGCTCTATAAGCTAGTTCAAATAATTTAACACTAGAGTGGAACTAGCTCTATAGCTTAGTACAAATATTTTTACACTAGAGTTGAACTAGCTCTATAAGCTTGTAAAAATAATTTCACACTAGAGTTGAACTCGCTCTATAAGCTAGTTCAAATAATTTTACACTAGAGTTGAAGTAGCCCTATAGCCTAGTACAAATAATTTTATACTAGATTTCCACTAGCTCTATAAGCTAGTTCAAATAATTTTACACTAGAGTTGAACTAGCTCTATAGCCTAGTACAAATAATTTTACACTAGAGTTATACTAGCTCTATAGCCTAGTACAAATAATTTTACACTAGAGTTGAACTAGCTCTATA
>NW_025225106.1:173989-175399 GCF_018294505.1 Triticum aestivum | reverse complement strand
CCTAGTACAAATAATTTTACACTAGAGTTGAACTGGCTCTATAGCCTAGTACAAATATTTTTACACTAGAGTTTAACTAGCACCATAAGCTAGTTAAAATAATTTTACCCTAGATTCGAACTAGCTCTATAGCCTAGTACAAATAAATTTACACTAGAGTTGAACTTGCTCTATAAGCTAGTTCAAATAATTTTACTCTAGAGTTGGACTAGCTCTATAGCCTAGTACAAATAATTTTACACTATAGCTGAACTAGCTCTATAAGCTAGTTTAAATAATTTTACACTAGAGTTAAACTAGCTCTATTGCCTAGTACAAATAATTTTATACTAGAGTTGAACTAGCTCTATAAGCTAGTTCAAATAATTTTACAGTAGAGTTGAACTAGCTCTATTGCCTAGTACAAATAATTTTACACTAGAGTTGAACTAGCTATATAGCCTAGTACAAATAATTGCACACTAGAGTTGAACTAGCTCTATAAGCTTGTAGAAATAATTTTGCACTAGAGTTGAACTAGCTCTATAAGCTAGTTCAACTACATTTACAGTAGAGTTGAACTCGCTCTATAGCCTAGTACAAATATTTTTACACTAGAGTTGAACTAGCTCTATAAGCTTGTACAAATAATTTTACCCAAGTGTTGAACTAGCTCTATAGCCTAGTACAAAATTTTTTGCAATAGAGTTGAACTAGCTGTAAAAGCTAGTTCAAATAATTTTACAGTAGAGTTGAACTAGCTCTACAGCCTAGTACAAATAATTTTACACTAGAGTTAAACTAGCTCTATAGCCTAGTACAAATAATTTTCCACTAGAGTTGAACTAGCTCTATAAGCTAGTTCAAATAATTTAACACTAGAGTGGAACTAGCTCTATAGCTTAGTACAAATATTTTTACACTACAGTTGAACTAGCTCTATAAGCTTGTAAAAATAATTTCACACTAGAGTTGAACTCGCTCTATAAGCTAGTTCAAATAATTTTACACTAGAGTTGAAGTAGCCCTATAGCCTAGTACAAATAATTTTATACTAGATTTCAACTAGCTCTATAAGCTAGTTCAAATAATTTTACACTATGGTTGAACTAGCTCTATAGCCTAGTACAAATAATTTTACACTAGAGTTATACTAGCTCTATAGCCTAGTACAAATAATTTTACACTAGAGTTGAACTAGCTCTATAGCCTAGTACAAATAATTTTACACTAGAGTTGAACTGGCTCTATAGCCTAGTACAAATATTTTTACACTAGAGTTTAACTAGCACCATAAGCTAGTTAAAATAATTTTACCCTAGATTCGAACTAGCTCTATAGCCTAGTACAAATAAATTTACACTAGAGTTGAACTTGCTCTATAAGCTAGTTCAAATAATTTTACTCTAGAGTTGGACTAGCTCTATAGCC
>NW_025225106.1:171169-173979 GCF_018294505.1 Triticum aestivum | reverse complement strand
AATAATTTTACACTAGAGTTGAACTAGCTCTATAGCCTAGTACAAATAATTTTACACTAGAGTTGAACTGGCTCTATAGCCTAGTACAAATATTTTTACACTAGAGTTTAACTAGCACCATAAGCTAGTTAAAATAATTTTACCCTAGATTCGAACTAGCTCTATAGCCTAGTACAAATAATTTTACACTAGAGTTGAACTTGCTCTATAAGCTAGTTCAAATAATTTTACTCTAGAGTTGGACTAGCTCTATAGCCTAGTACAAATAATTTTACACTATAGCTGAACTAGCTCTATAAGCTAGTTCAAATAATTTTACACTAGAGTGGAACTAGCTCTATAGCTTAGTACAAATATTTTTACACTAGATTTTAACTAGCTCTATAAGCTTGTAAAAAATAATTTTACACTAGAGTTGAACTAGCTCTATAGCCTAGTATAAATATTTTTACACTAGAGTTGAACTAGCTCTATTGCCTAGTACAAATAATTTTACAATAGAGTTGACCTAGCTTTATAAGCTTGTAAAAATAATTTCACACTAGAGTTTAACTCGCTCTATAGCCTAGTACAAATAATTTTAAACTAGAGATGAACTAGCTCTATAAGCTTGTACAAATAATTTTACACTAGAGTTGAACTAGCTCTATAGCCTAGTACAAATAATTTTACACTAGAGTTGAACTCGCTCTATAGCCTAGTACAAATATTTTTACACTAGAGTTTAACTAGCACCATAAGCTAGTTAAAATAATTTTACCCTAGATTCGAACTAGCTCTATAGCCTAGTACAAATAATTTTACACTAGAGTTGAACTTGCTCTATAAGCTAGTTCAAATAATTTTACTCTAGAGTTGCACTAGCTCTATAGGCTAGTACAAATAATTTTATACTAGAGTTGAACTAGCTCTATAGCCTAGTAAAAATAATTTTACACTACAGTTGAACTAGCTCTATAGCCTGGTACAAATAATTGCACACTAGAGTTGAACTAGCTCTATAAGCTTGTACAAATAATTTTGCACTAGAGTTGAACTAGCTCTATAAGCTAGTTCAACTACATTTACAGTAGAGTTGAACTCGCTCTATAGCCTAGTACAAATATTTTTACACTAGAGTTGAACTAGCTCTATAAGCTTGTACAAATAATTTTACACAAGTGTTGAACTAGCTCTATAGCCTAGTACAAATAATTTTACACTAGAGTTAAACTAGCTCTATTGCCTAGTACAAATAATTTTATACTAGAGGTTAACTAGCTCTATAAGCTAGTTCAAATAATTTTACACTAGAGTTGAACTAGCTCCATAGCCTAGTACAAATAATTTTACACTAGAGTTGAACTAGCTCTATAGCCTAGGACAAATAATTGCACACTAGAGTTGAACTAGCTCTATAAGCTTGTACAAATAATTTTGCACTAGAGTTGAACTAGCTCTATAAGCTAGTTCAACTACATTTACAGTAGAGTTGAACTCGCTCTATAGCCTAGTACAAATATTTTTACACTAGAGTTGAACTAGCTCTATAAGCTTGTACAAATAATTTTACACAAGTGTTGAACTAGCTCTATAGCCTAGTACAAATAATTTTACACTAGAGTTAAACTAGCTCTATAGCCTAGTACAAATAATTTTACACTAGAGTTGAACTTGCTCTATAAGCTAGTTCAAATAATTTAACACTAGAGTGGAACTAGCTCTATAGCTTAGTACAAATATTTTTACACTAGAGTTGAACTAGCTCTATAAGCTTGTAAAAATAATTTCACACTAGAGTTGAACTCGCTCTATAAGCTAGTTCAAATAATTTTACACTAGGGTTAAACTAGCTCTATAGCCTAGTACAAATAATTTTAAACTAGAGATGAACTAGCTCTATGAGCTTGTACGAATAATTTTACACAAGTGTTGAACTAGCTCTATAGCCTAGTACAAATAATTTACAGTAGAGTTGAACTGTCTCTGTAGCCTAGTACAAATAATTTTACACTAGAGTTAAACTAGCTCTATAGCCTAGTACAAATAATTTTACACTAGAGTTGAACTAGCTCTATAAGCTAGTTCAAATAATTTTACACTAGAGTGGAACTAGCTCTATAGCTTAGTACAAATATTTTTACACTAGAGTTGAACTAGCTCTATAAGCTTGTAAAAAAAATTTCACACTACAGTTGAACTCGCTCTATAAGCTAGTTCTAATAATTTTACACTAGAGTTGAACTAGCAATATAGCCTAGTACAAATATTTTTACACTAGAGTTTAACTAGCACTATAAGCTAGTTAAAATAATTTTACCCTAGATTCGAACTAGCTCTATAGCCTAGTACAAATAATTTTACACTAGAGTTGAACTTGCTCTATAAGCTAGTTCGAATAATTTTACTCTAGAGTTGAACTAGCTCTATAGCCTAGTACAAATAGTTTTACACTAGAGTTGAACTTGCTCTATAAGCTAGTTCAAATAATTTTAAACTAGAGATGAACTAGCTCTATAAGCTTGTAAAAATAATTTCACACTAGAGTTGAACTCGCTCTATAAGCTAGTTCAAATAATTTTAAACTAGAGATGAACTAGCTCTATAAGCTTGTACAAATAATTTTACACTAGAGTTGAACTAGCTCTATAGCCTAGTACAAATAATTTTACACTAGAGTTGCACTAGCTCTATAGCCTAGTACAAATATTTTTACACTAGAGTTTAACTAGCACTATAAGCTAGTTAAAATAATTTTACCCTAGATTCGAACTAGCTCTATAGCCTAGTACAAATAATTTTACACTAGAGTTGAACTTGCTCTATAAGCT
>NW_025225106.1:169930-171159 GCF_018294505.1 Triticum aestivum | reverse complement strand
CTAGCTCTATAAGCTTGTAAAAATAATTTCACACTAGAGTTGAACTCGCTCTATAAGCTAGTTCAAATAATTTTAAACTAGAGATGAACTAGCTCTATAAGCTTGTACAAATAATTTTAAACTAGAGTTGAACTAGCTCTATAGCCTTGTACAAATAATTTTACACTAGAGTTGCACTAGCTCTATAGCCTAGTACAAATATTTTTACACTAGAGTTTAACTAGCACTATAAGCTAGTTAAAATAATTTTACCCTAGATTCGAACTAGCTCTATAGCCTAGTACAAATAATTTTACACTAGAGTTGAACTTGCTCTATAAGCTAGTTCAAATATATTACTCTAGAGTTGAACTAGCTCTAGAGCCTAGTACAAATAATTTTACACTAGAGTTGAACTTGCTCTATAAGCTAGTTCAAATAATTTTACTCTAGAGTTGAACTAGCTCTATAGCCTAGTACAAATAATTTTACACAAGTGTTGAACTAGCTCTATAGCCTAGTACAAATAATTTTACACTAGAGTTAAACTAGCTCTATTGCCTAGTACAAATAATTTTATACTAGAGGTTAACTAGCTCTATAAGCTAGTTCAAATAATTTTACACTAGAGTTGAACTAGCTCCATAGCCTTTTACAAATAATTTTACACTAGAGTTGAACTAGCTCTATAGCCTAGTACAAATAATTGCACACTAGAGTTGAACTAGCTCTATAAACTTGTACAAATAATTTTGCACTAGAGTTGAACTAGCTCTATAAGCTAGTTCAACTACATTTACAGTAGAGTTGAACTCGCTCTATAGCCTAGTACAAATATTTTTACACTAGAGTTGAACTAGCTCTATAAGCTTGTACAAATAATTTTACACAAGTGTTGAACTAGCTGTATAGCCTAGTACAAATAATTTTACACTAGAGTTAAACTAGCTCTATAGCCTAGTACAAATAATTTTACACTAGAGTTGAACTTGCTCTATAAGCTAGTTCAAATAATTTAACACTAGAGTGGAACTAGCTCTATAGCTTAGTACAAATATTTTTACACTAGAGTTGAACTAGCTCTATAAGCTTGTAAAAATAATTTCACACTAGAGTTGAACTCGCTCTATAAGCTAGTTCAAATAAATTTACACTAGGGTTAAACTAGCTCTATAGCCTAATACAAATAATTTTAAACTAGAGATGAACTAGCTCTATGAGCTTGTACGAATAATTTTACACAAGTGTTG
>NW_025225106.1:165925-167256 GCF_018294505.1 Triticum aestivum | reverse complement strand
ACAAATAATTGCACACTAGAGTTGAACTAGCTCTATAAGCTTGTACAAATAATTTTGCACTAGAGTTGAACTAGCTCTATAAGCTAGTTCAACTACATTTACAGTAGAGTTGAACTCGCTCTATAGCCTAGTACAAATATTTTTACACTAGAGTTGAACTAGCTCTATAAGCTTGTACAAATAATTTTACACAAGTGTTGAACTAGCTCTATAGCCTAGTACAAATAATTTTACACTAGAGTTAAACTAGCTCTATAGCCTAGTACAAATAATTTTACACTAGAGTTGAACTTGCTCTATAAGCTAGTTCAAATAATTTAACACTAGAGTGGAACTAGCTCTATAGCTTAGTACAAATATTTTTACACTATAGTTGAACTAGCTCTATAAGCTTTTAAAAATAATTTCACACTAGAGTTGAACTCGCTCTATAAGCTAGTTCAAATAATTTTACACTAGGGTTAAACTAGCTCTATAGCCTAGTACAAATAATTTTAAACTAGAGATGAACTAGCTCTATGAGCTTGTACGAATAATTTTACAGAAGTGTTGAACTAGCTCTATAGCCTAGTACAAATAATTTACAGTAGAGTTGAACTGTCTCTGTAGCCTAGTACAAATAATTTTACACTAGAGTTAAACTAGCTCTATAGCTTAGTACAAATAATTTTACACTAGAGTTGAACTAGCTCTATAAGCTAGTTCAAATAATTTTACACTAGAGTGGAACTAGCTCTATAGCTTAGTACAAATATTTTTACACTAGAGTTGAACTAGCTCTATAAGCTTGTAAAAAAAATTTCACACTATAGTTGAACTCGCTCTATAAGCTAGTTCAAATAATTTTACACTAGAGTTGAACTAGCAATATAGCCTAGTACAAATATTTTTACACTAGAGTTTAACTAGCACTATAAGCTAGTTAAAATAATTTTACCCTAGATTCGAACTAGCTCTATAGCCTAGTACAAATAATTTTACACTAGAGTGGAACTTGCTCTATAAGCTAGTTCGAATAATTTTACTCTAGAGTTGAACTAGCTCTATAGCCTAGTACAAATAGTTTTACACTAGAGTTGAACTTGCTCTATAAGCTAGTTCAAATAGTTTTAAACTAGAGATGAACTAGCTCTATAAGCTTGTAAAAATAATTTCACACTAGAGTTGAACTAGCTCTATAGCCTAGTACAAATAATTTCACACTAGAGTTGAACTTGCTCTATAAGCTAGTTCAAATAATTTTAAACTAGAGATGAACTAGCTCTATATGCTTGTACAAATAATTTTACACTAGAGTTGAACTAGCTCTATAGCCTAGTACAAATAATTTT
>NW_025225106.1:164899-165731 GCF_018294505.1 Triticum aestivum | reverse complement strand
CTAGCTCTATAAGCTTGTAAAAATAATTTCACACTAGAGTTGAACTCGCTCTATAAGCTAGTTCAAATAATTTTAAACTAGAGATGAACTAGCTCTATAAGCTTGTACAAATAATTTTAAACTAGAGTTGAACTAGCTCTATAGCCTTGTACAAATAATTTTACACTAGAGTTGCACTAGCTCTATAGCCTAGTACAAATATTTTTACACTAGAGTTTAACTAGCACTATAAGCTAGTTAAAATAATTTTACCCTAGATTCGAACTAGCTCTATAGCCTAGTACAAATAATTTTACACTAGAGTTGAACTTGCTCTATAAGCTAGTTCAAATATATTACTCTAGAGTTGAACTAGCTCTAGAGCCTAGTACAAATAATTTTACACTAGAGTTGAACTTGCTCTATAAGCTAGTTCAAATAATTTTACTCTAGAGTTGAACTAGCTCTATAGCCTAGTACAAATAATTTTACACTATAGCTGAACTAGCTCTATAAGCTAGTTCAAATAATTTTACACTAGAGTTGAACTAGCTCTATAGCCTAGTACAAATAATTTTATACTAGAGTTGAACTAGCTCTATAAGCTAGTTCAAATAATTTTACACTAGAGTTGAACTAGCTCTATAGCCTAGTACAAATAATTTTACACTAGAGTTTAACTTGCTCTATAAGCTAGTTAAAATAATTTTACCCTAGATTCGAACTAGCTCTATAGCCTAGTACAAATAATTTTACACTAGAGTTGAACTTGCTCTATAAGCTAGTTAACATAATTTTACTCTAGAGTTGCACTAGCTCTATAGCCTAGTACAAATAATTTTACACTATAGCT
>NW_025225106.1:160935-164861 GCF_018294505.1 Triticum aestivum | reverse complement strand
TATTGCCTAGTACAAATAATTTTATACTAGAGTTGAACTAGCTCTATAAGCTAGTTCAAATAATTTTACACTAGAGTTGAACTAGCTCTATAGCCTAGTACAAATAATTTTACACTAGATTTGAACTAGCTCTATAGCCTAGTACAAATAATTGCACACTAGAGTTGAACTAGCTCTATAAGCTTGTACAAATAATTTTGCACTAGAGTTGAACTAGCTCGATAAGCTAGTTCAACTACATTTACAGTAGAGTTGAACTCGCACTATAGCCTAGTACAAATATTTTTACACTAGAGTTGAACTAGCTCTATAAGCTTGGACGAATAATTTTACACAAGTGTTGAACTAGCTCTATAGCCTAGTACAAATAATTTTACACTAGAGTTAAACTAGCTCTATTGCCTAGTACAAATAATTTTATACTAGAGTTGAACTAGCTCTATAAGCTAGTTCAAATAATTTTAGACTAGAGTTGATCTAGCTCCATAGCCTAGTACAAATAATTTTACACTAGAGTTGAACTAGCTCTATAGCCTAGTACAAATAATTGCACACTAGAGTTGAACTAGCTCTATAAGCTTGTACAAATAATTTTGCACTAGAGTTGAACTAGCTCTATAAGCTAGTTCAACTACATTTAAAGTAGAGTTGAACTCGCTCTATAGCCTAGTACAAATATTTTTACACTAGAGTTGAACTAGCTCTATAAGCTTGTACAAATAATTTTACACAAGTGTTGAACTAGCTTTATAGCCTAGTACAAATAATTTTACACTAGAGTTAAACTAGCTCTATAGCCTAGTACAAATAATTTTACACTAGAGTTGAACTTGCTCTATAAGCTAGTTCAAATAATTTAACACTAGAGTGGAACTAGCTCTATAGCTTAGTACAAATATTTTTACACTAGAGTTGAACTAGCTCTATAAGCTTGTAAAAATAATTTCACACTAGAGTTGAACTCGCTCTATAAGCTAGTTCAAATAATTTTACACTAGGGTTAAACTAGCTCTATATCCTAGTACAAATAATTTTAAACTAGAGATTAACTAGCTCTATGAGCTTGTACGAATAATTTTACACAAGTGTTGAACTAGCTCTATAGCCTAGTACAAATTTTTTCCAATAGAGTTGAACTAGCTCTAAAAGCTAGTTCAAATAATTTACAGTAGAGTTGAACTGTCTCTATAGCCTAGTACAAATAATTTTACACTAGAGTTAAACTAGCTCTATAGCCTAGTACAAATAATTTTACACTAGAGTTGAACTAGCTCTATAAGCTAGTTCAAATAATTTTACACTAGAGTGGAACTAGCTCTATAGCTTAGTACAAATATTTTTACACTAGAGTTGAACTAGCTCTATAAGCTTGTAAAAATAATTTCACACTAGAGTTGAACTCGCTCTATAAGCTAGTTCAAATAATTTTACACTAGAGTTGAACTAGCAATATAGCCTAGTACAAATATTTTTACACTAGAGTTTAACTAGCACTATAAGCTAGTTAAAATAATTTTACCCTAGATTCGAACTAGCTCTATAGCCTAGTACAAATAATTTTACACTAGAGTTGAACTAGCTCTATAGCCTAGTACAAATATTTTTACACTAGAGTTTAACTAGCACCATAAGCTAGTTAAAATAATTTTACCCTACATTCGAACTAGCTCTATAGCCTAGTACAAATAATTTTACACTAGAGTTGAAATTGCTCTATAAGCTAGTTCAAATAATTTTACTCTAGAGTTGGACTAGCTCTATAGCCTAGTACAAATAATTGTACACTATAGCTGAACAAGCTCTATAAGCTAGTTCAAATAATTTTACACTAGAGTGGAACTACCTCTATAGCTTAGTACAAATATTTTTACACTAGAGTTGAACTAGCTCTATAAGCTTGTTAAAATAATTTTACCCTAGATTAGAACTAGCTCTATAGCCTAGTACAAATAATTTTACACTAGAGTGGAACTTGCTCTATAAGCTAGTTCAAATAATTTTACTCTAGAGTTGAACTAGCTCTATAGCCTAGTACAAATAATTATGCACTAGAGATGAACTAGCTCTATAGACTAGTACAAATATTTTTACACTAGAGTTGAACTAGCTCTATCAGCTTGTTGAAATAATTTTACACTAGAGTTGAACTAGCTCTATAGCCTAGTATAAATTATTTTACACTAGAGTTGAACTGGGTCTATAGCCTAGTACAAATATTTTTACACTAGAGTTTAACTAGCACCATAAGCTAGTTAAAATAATTTTACCCTAGATTCGAACTAGCTCTATAGCCTAGTACAAATAATTTTACACTAGAGTTGAACTGGCTCTATAGCCTAGTACAAATATTTTTACACTAGAGTTTAACTAGCACCATAAGCTAGTTAAAACAATTTTACCCTAGATTCGAACTAGCTCTATAGCCTAGTACAAATAATTTTACACTAGAGTTGAACTTGCTATATAAGCTAGTTCAAATAATTTTACTCTAGAGTTGGACTAGCTCTATAGCCTAGTACAAATAATTTTACACTAGAGTTAAACTAGCTCTATTGCCTAGTACAAATAATTTTATACTAGAGTTGAACTAGCTCTATAAGCTAGTTCAAATAATTTTACACTAGAGTTGAACTAGCTCTATAGCCTAGTACAAATAGTTGTACACTAGAGTTGAACTAGCTATATAGCCTAGTACAAATATTTGCACACTAGAGTTGAACTAGCTCTATAAGCTTGTAGAAATAATTTTGCACTAGAGTTGAACTAGCTCTATAAGCTAGTTCAACTACATTTACAGTAGAGTTGAACTCGCTCTATAGCCTAGTACAAATATTTTTACACTAGAGTTGAACTAGCTCTATAAGCTTGTACAAATAATTTTACACAAGTGTTGAACTAGCTCTATAGCCTAGTACAAATTTTTTTGCAATAGAGTTGAACTAGCTCTAAAAGCTAGTTCAAATAATTTTACAGTAGAGTTGAACTAGCTCTACAGCCTAGTACAAATAATTTTACACTAGAGTTAAACTAGCTCTATAGCCTAGTACAAATAATATTACACTAGAGTTGAACTAGCTCTATAAGCTAGTTCAAATAATTTAACACTAGAGTGGAACTAGCTCTATAGCTTAGTACAAATATTTTTACACTAGAGTTGAACTAGCTCTATAAGCTTGTAAAAATAATTTCACACTAGAGTTGAACTCGCTCTATAAGCTAGTTCAAATAATTTTACACTAGAGTTGAAGTAGTCCTATAGCCTAGTACAAATAATTTTATACTAGATTTCAACTAGCTCTATAAGCTAGTTCAAATAATTTTACACTAGAGTTGAACTAGCTCTATAACCTAGTACAAATAATTTTACACTAGAGTTATACTAGCTCTATAGCCTAGTACAAATAATTTTACACTAGAGTTGGACTAGCTCTATAGCCTAGTACAAATATTTTTACACTAGAGTTGAACTAGCTCTATCAGCTTGTTGAAATAATTTTACACTAGAGTTGAACCAGCTCTATAGCCTAGTATAAATTATTTTACACTAGAGTTGAACTGGCTCTATAGCCTAGTACAAATATTTTTACACTAGAGTTTAACTAGCACCATAAGCTAGTTAAAATAATTTTACACTAGATTCGAACTAGGTCTATAGCCTAGTACAAATAATTTTACACTAGAGTTGAACTGGCTCTATAGCCTAGTACAAATATTTTTACACTAGAGTTTAACTAGCACCATAAGCTAGTTAAAATAATTTTACCCTAGATTCGAACTAGCTCTATAGCCTAGTACAAATAATTTTACACTAGAGTTGAACTTGCTCTATAAGCTAGTTCAAATAATTTTACTCTAGAGTTGGACTAGCTCTATAGCCTAGTACAAATAATTTTACACTATAGCTGAACTAGCTCTATAAGCTAGTT
>NW_025225106.1:159868-160372 GCF_018294505.1 Triticum aestivum | reverse complement strand
TTGCACACTAGAGTTGAACTAGCTCTATAAGCTTGTAGAAATAATTTTGCACTAGAGTTGAACTAGCTCTATAAGCTAGTTCAACTACATTTACAGTAGAGTTGAACTCGCTCTATAGCCTAGTACAAATATTTTTACACTAGAGTTGAACTAGCTCTATAAGCTTGTACAAATAATTTTACACAAGTGTTGAACTAGCTCTATAGCCTAGTATAAATGTTTTTGCAATAGAGTTGAACTAGCTCTAAAAGCTAGTTCAAATAATTTTACAGTAGAGTTGAACTAGCTCTACAGCCTACTACAAATAATTTTCCACTAGAGTTAAACTAGCTCTATAGCCTAGTACAAATAATTTTACACTAGAGTTGAACTAGCTCTATAAGCTAGTTCAAATAATTTAACACTAGAGTGGAACTAGCTCTATAGCTTAGTACAAATAATTTTACACTAGAGTTGAACTAGCTCTATAAGCTTGTAAAAATAATTTCACACTAGAGTTGAACT
>NW_025225106.1:157391-159690 GCF_018294505.1 Triticum aestivum | reverse complement strand
CTAGTTCAAATAATTTTACACTAGAGTTGAACTAGCTCTATAGCCTAGTACAAATAATTTTACACTAGAGTTATACTAGCTCTATAGCCTAGTACAAATAATTTTACACTAGAGTTGAACTAGCTCTATAGCCTAGTACAAATAATTTTACACTAGAGTTGAACTGGCTCTATAGCCTAGTACAAATATTTTTACACTAGAGTTTAACTAGCACCATAAGCTAGTTAAAATAATTTTACCCTAGATTCGAACTAGCTCTATAGCCTAGTACAAATAAATTTACACTAGAGTTGAACTTGCTCTATAAGCTAGTTCAAATAATTTTACTCTAGAGTTGGACTAGCTCTATAGCCAAGTACAAATAATTTTACACTATAGCTGAACTAGCTCTATAAGCTAGTTCAAATAATTTTACACTAGAGTGGAACTAGCTCTATAGCTTAGTACAAATATTTTTACACTAGATTTTAACTAGCTGTATAAGCTTGTAAAAAAAATTCACTAGAGTTGAACTAGCTCTATAGACTAGTACAAATATTTTTACACTAGAGTTGAACTAGCTCTATCAGCTTGTTGAAATAATTTTACACTAGAGTTGAACTAGCTCTATAGCCTAGTATAAATATTTATACACTAGAGTTGAACTAGCTCTATAGCCTAGTACAAATAATTTTACAGTAGAGTTGACCTAGCTTTATAACCTTGTAAAAATAATTTCACACTAGAGTTTAACTCGCTCTATAGCCTAGTACAAATAATTTTAAACTAGAGATGAACTAGCTCTATAAGCTTGTACAAATAATTTTACACTAGAGTTGAACTAGCTCTATAGCCTAGTACAAATAATTTTACACTAGAGTTGAACTGGCTCTATAGCCTAGTACAAATATTTTTACACTAGAGTTTAACTAGCACCATAAGCTAGTTAAAATAATTTTACCCTAGATTCGAACTAGCTCTATAGCCTAGTACAAATAATTTTACACTACAGTTGAACTTGCTCTATAGCTAGTTCAAATAATTTTACTCTAGAGTTGCACTAGCTCTATAGGCTAGTACAAATAATTTTACACTATAGCTGAACTAGCTCTATAAGCTAGTTCAAATAATTTTACACTAGAGTTAAACTAGCTCTATTGCCTAGTACAAATAATTTTATACTAGAGTTGAACAAGCTCTATAAGCTAGTTCAAATAATTTTACACTAGAGTTGAACTAGCTCTATAGCCTAGTAAAAATAATTTTACACTAGAGTTGAACTAGCTCTATAGCCTGGTACAAATAATTGCACAATAGAGTTGAACTAGCTCTATAGGCTTGTACAAATAATTTTGCACTAGAGTTGAACTAGCTCTATAAGCTAGTTCAACTACATTTACAGTAGAGTTGAACTCGCTCTATAGCCTAGTACAAATATTTTTACACTAGAGTTGAACTAGCTCTATAAGCTTGTACAAATAATTTTACACAAGTGTTGAACTAGCTCTATAGCCTAGTACAAATAATTTTACTCTAGAGTTAAACTAGCTCTATTGCCTAGTACAAATAATTTTATACTAGAGTTGAACTAGCTCTATAAGCTAGTTCAAATAATTTTACACTAGAGTTGAACTAGCTCCATAGCCTAGTACAAATAATTTTACACTAGAGTTGAACTAGCTCTATAGCCTAGTACAAATAATTTTAAACTAGAGATGAACTAGCTCTATGAGCTTGTACGAATAGTTTTACACAAGTGTTGAACTAGCTCTATAGCCTAGTACAAATTTTTTGCAATAGAGTTGAACTATCTCTAAAAGCTAGTTCAAATAATTTACAGTAGAGTTGAACTGTCTCTGTAGCCTAGTACAAATAATTTTACACTAGAGTTAAACCAGCTCTATAGCCTAGTACAAATAATTTTACACTAGAGTTGAACTAGCTCTATAAGCTAGTTCAAATAATTTTACACTAGAGTGGAACTAGCTCTATAGCTTAGTACAAATATTTTTACACTAGAGTTGAACTAGCTCTATAAGCTTGTAAAAAAAATTCACACTACAGTTGAACTCGCTCTATAAGCTAGTTCAAATAATTTTACACTAGAGTTGAACTAGAAATATAGCCTAGTACAAATATTTTTACACTAGAGTTTAACTAGCACTATAAGCTTGTTAAAATAATTTTACGCTAGATTCGAACTAGCTCTATAGCCTGGTACAAATAATTTTACACTAGAGTGGAACTTGCTCTATAAGCTAGTCCAAATAATTTTACTCTAGAGTTGAACTAGCTCTATAGCCTAGTACAAATAGTTTTA
>NW_025225106.1:154132-155607 GCF_018294505.1 Triticum aestivum | reverse complement strand
AAGCTAGTTCAAATAATTTTACACTAGAGTTGAACTAGCTCTATAGCCTAGTACAAATAATTTTATACTATAGTTGAACTAGCTCTATAAGCTAGTTCAAATAATTTTACACTAGAGTTGAACTAGCTCTATAGCCTAGTACAAATAATTTTACACTAGAGTTTAACTTGCTCTATAAGCTAGTTAAAATAATTTTACCCTAGATTCGAACTAGCTCTATAGCCTAGTACAAATAATTTTACACTAGAGTTGAACTTGCTATATAAGCTAGTTCAAATAATTTTACTCTAGAGTTGCACTAGCTCTATAGCCTAGTACAAATAATTTTACACTATAGCTGAACTAGCTCTATAAGCTAGTTCAAATAATTTTACACTAGAGTTAAACTAGCTGTATTGCCTAGTACAAATAATTTTATACTAGAGTTGAACTAGCTCTATAAGCTAGTTCAAATAATTTTACACTAGAGTTGAACTAGCTCTATAGCCTAGTACAAATAATTTTACACTAGATTTGAACTAGCTCTATAGCCTAGTACAAATAATTGCACACTAGAGTTGAACTAGCTCTATAAGCTTGTACAAATAATTTTGCACTAGAGTTGAACTAGCTCGATAAGCTAGTTCAACTACATTTACAGTAGAGTTGAACTCGCTCTATAGCCTAGTACAAATATTTTTACACTAGAGTTGAACTAGTTCTATAAGCTTGTACGAATAATTTTACACAAGTGTTGAACTAGCTCTATAGCCTAGTACAAATAATTTTACACTAGAGTTAAACTAGCTCTATTGCCTAGTACAAATAATTTTATACTAGAGTTGATCTAGCTCCATAGCCTAGTACAAATAATTTTACACTAGAGTTGACCTAGCTCCATAGCCTAGTACAAATAATTTTACACTAGAGTTGAACTAGCTCTATAGCCTAGTACAAATAATTGCACACTAGAGTTGAACTAGCTCTATAAGCTTGTACAAATAATTTTGCACTAGAGTTGAACTTGCTCTATAAGCTAGTTCAAATAATTTTAAACTAGAGATGAACTAGCTCTATAAGCTTGTAAAAATAATTTCACACTAGAGTTGAACTCGCTCTATAAGCTAGTTCAAATAATTTTAAACTAGAGATGAACTAGCTCTATAAGCTTGTACAAATAATTTTACACTAGAGTTGAACTAGCTCTATAGCCTAGTACAAATAATTTTACACTAGAGTTGCACTAGCTCTATAGCCTAGTACAAATATTTTTACACTAGAGTTTAACTAGCACTATAAGCTAGTTAAAATAATTTTACCCTAGATTTGAACTAGCTCTATAGCCTAGTACAAATAATTTTACACTAGAGTTGAACTTGCTCTATAAGCTAGTTCAAATATATTACTCTAGAGTTGAACTAGCTCTAGAGGCTAGTACAAATAATTTTACACTAGAGTTGAACTTGCTCTATAAGCTAGTTCAAATAATTTTACTC
>NW_025225106.1:136171-153960 GCF_018294505.1 Triticum aestivum | reverse complement strand
AGTAGAGTTGAACTCGCTCTATAGCCTAGTACAAATATTTTTACACTAGAGTTGAACTAGCTCTATAAGCTTGTACAAATAATTTTACACAAGTGTTGAACTAGCTTTATAGCCTAGTACAAATAATTTTACACTAGAGTTAAACTAGCTCTATAGCCTAGTACAAATAATTTTACACTAGAGTTGAACTTGCTCTATAAGCTAGTTCAAATAATTTAACACTAGAGTGGAACTAGCTCTATAGCTTAGTACAAATATTTTTACACTAGAGTTGAACTAGCTCTATAAGCTTGTAAAAATAATTTCACACTAGAGTTGAACTCGCTCTATAAGCTAGTTCAAATAATTTTACACTAGGGTTAAACTAGCTCTATAGCCTAGTACAAATAATTTTAAACTAGAGATGAACTAGCTCTATGAGCTTGTACGAATAATTTTACACAAGTGTTGAACTAGCTCTATAGCCTAGTACAATTTTTTTGCAATAGAGTTGAACTAGCTCTAAAAGCTAGTTCAAATAATTTACAGTAGAGTTGAACTGTCTCTATAGCCTAGTACAAATAATTTTACACTAGAGTTAAACTAGCTCTATAGCCTAGTACAAATAATTTTACACTAGAGTTGAACTAGCTCTATAAGCTAGTTCAAATAATTTTACACTAGAGTGGAACTAGCTCTATAGCTTAGTACAAATATTTTTACACTAGAGTTGAACTAGCTCTATAAGCTTGTAAAAATAATTTCACACTAGAGTTGAACTTGCTCTATAAGCTAGTTCAAATAATTTTACACTAGAGTTGAACTAGCAATATAGCCTAGTACCAATATTTTTACACTAGAGTTTAACTAGCACTATAAGCTAGTTAAAATAATTTTACCCTAGATTCGAACTAGCTCTATAGCCTAGTACAAATAATTTTACACTAGAATGGAACTTGCTCTATAAGCTAGTTCAAATAATTTTACTCTAGAGTTGAACTAGCTGTATAGCCTAGTACAAATAGTTTTACACTAGAGTTGAACTTGCTCTATAAGCTAGTTCAAATAATTTTAAACTAGAGATGAACTAGCTCTATAAGCTTGTAAAAATAATTTCACACTAGTGTTGAACTCGCTCTATAAGCTAGTTCAAATAATTTTAAACTAGAGATGAACTAGCTCTATAAGCTTGTACAAATAATTTTACACTAGAGTTGAACTAGCTCTATAGCCTAGTACAAATAATTTTACACTAGAGTTGCACTAGCTCTATAGCCTAGTACAAATATTTTTACACTAGAGTTTAACTAGCACTATAAGCTAGTTAAAATAATTTTACCCTAGATTCGAACTAGCTCTATAGCCTAGTACGAATAATTTTACACTAGAGTTGAACTTGCTCTATAAGCTAGTTCAAATAAATTACTCTAGAGTTGAACTAGCTCTAGAGCCTAGTACAAATAATTTTTCACTAGAGTTGAACTTGCTCTATAAGCTAGTTCAAATAATTTTACTCTAGAGTTGAACTAGCTCTATAGCCTAGTACAAATAATTTTACACTATAGCTGAACTATCTCTATAAGCTAGTTCAAATAATTTTACACTAGAGTTGAACTAGCTCTATAGCCTAGTACAAATAATTTTATACTAGAGTTGAGCTAGCTCTATAAGCTAGTTCAAATAATTTTACACTAGAGTTGAACTAGCTCTATAGCCTAGTACAAATAATTTTACACTAGAGTTGAACTAGCTCTATAGCCTAGTACAAATAATTGCACACTAGAGTTGAACTAGCTCTATAAGCTAGTTCAACTAAATTTACACTAGAGTTGAACTAGCTCTATAGCCTACTACAAATATTATTACACTAGAGTTGAACTAGCTCAATAAGCTTGTACGAATAATTTTACACAAGTGTTGAACTAGCTCTATAGCCTAGTACAAATAATTGCACACTAGATTTGAACTAGCTCTATAAGCTTGTACAAATAATTTTGCACTAGAGTTGAACTAGCTCTATAAGCTAGTTCAACTAAATTTACACTAGAGTTGAACTCGCTCTATAGCCTAGTACAAATATTATTACACTAGAGTTGAACTAGCTCTATAAGCTTGTACGAATAATTTTACACAAGTGTTGAACTAGCTCTATAGCCTAGTACAAATATTATTACACTAGAGTTGAAGTAGCTCTAAAAGCTAGTTCAAATAATTTTACAGTAGAGTTGAACTAGCTCTATAGCCTAGTATAAATAATTTTACACTAGAGTTAAACTAGCTCTATAGCCTAGTACAAAAAATTTTACACTAGAGTTGAACTAGCTCTATAAGCTAGTTCAAATAATTTTACACTAGAGTGGAACTAGCTCTATAGCTTAGCACAAATATTTTTACACTAGAGTTGAACTAGCTCTATAAGCTTGTAAAAATAATTTCACACTAGAGTTGAACTCGCTCTATAAGCTAGTTCAAATAATTCTACACTAGAGTTGAACAAGCTCTATAGCCTAGTACAAAAAAAATTACACTAAAGTTTAACTAGCTCTATAGCCTAGTACAAATAATTTTACACTAGAGTTTAACTAGCTCTATAGACTAGTACAAATATTTTTACACTAGAGTTGAACTAGCTCTATTAGCTTGTTGAAATAATTTTACACTAGAGTTGTACTAGCTCTATAGCCTAGTATAAATAATTTTACACTAGAGTTGTACTAGCTCTATAGCCTAGTACAAATAATTTTGCAGTAGAGTTGTCCTACAAATAATTGCACACTAGAGTTGAACTCGCTCTATAAGCTAGTTCAAATAATTTTAAACTAGAGATGAACTAGCTCTATAAGCTTGTACAAATAATTTTACACTAGAGTTGCACTAGCTCTATAGCCTTGTACAAATATTTTTACACTAGAGTTTAACTAGCACTATAAGCTAGTTAAAATAATTTTACCCTAGATTCCAACTAGCTCTATAGCCTAGTACAAATAATTTTACACTTGAGTTGAACTTGTTCTATGAGCTAGTTCAAATAATTTTACTCTACAGTTGAACTAGCTCTATAGCCTAGTACAAATAATTTTACACTATAACTGAACTAGCTCTATAAGCTAGTTCAAATAATTTTACAATAGAGTTAAAGTAGCTCTATTGCCTAGTACAAATAATTTTATACTAGATTTCAACTAGCTCTATAAGCTAGTTCAAATAATTTTACACTAGAGTTGAACTAGCTCTATAGCCTAGTACAAATAATTTTACACTAGAGTTGAACTAGCTCTATAGCCTAGTACAAATAATTGCACACTAGAGTTGAACTAGCTATATAAGCTTGTACAAATAATTTTGCACTAGAGTTGAACTAGCTCTATAAGCTAGTTCAACTAAATTTACACTAGAGTTGAACTCGCTCTATTGCCTAGTCCAAATATGTTTACACTAGAGTTGAACTAGCTCTATAAGCTTGCGCGAATAATTTTACACAAGTGTTGAACTAGCTCTATAGCCTAGTACAAATTTTTTTGCAATAGAGTTGAACTAGCTCTAAAAGCTAGTTCAAATAATTTTACAGTAGAGTTGAACTAGCTCTATAGCCTAGTATAAATAATTTTACACTAGAGTTCAACTAGCTCTATAGCCTAGTACAAATAATTTTACACTAGAGTTGAACTAGCTCTATAGCTTAGTACAAATATTTTTACACTAGAGTTGAACTAGCTCTATAAGCTTGTAAACATAATTTCACACTAGAGTTGAACTCGCTCTATAAGCTAGTTCAAATTATTTTACACTAGAGTTGAACTAGCTCCATAGCCTAGTACAAATATTTTTACACTAGAGTTTAACTAGCTCTATAGCCTAGTACAAATAATTTTACAGTAGAGTTGAACTAGCTCTATAGACTAGTACAAATATTTTTACACTAGAGTTGAACTAGCTCTATCAGCTTGTTGAAATAATTTTACACTAGAGTTGAACTACCTCTATAGCCTAGTACAAATAATTTTACACTAGAGTTGACCTAGCTTTATAAGCTTGTAAAAATAATTTCACACTAGAGTTAAACTCGCTCTATATGCTAGTTCAAATAATTTTAAACTAGAGATGAACTAGCTCTATAAGCTTGTACAAATAATTTTACACTAGAGTTGAACTAGCTCTACAGCCTAGTACAAATAATTTTACACTAGAGTTGAACTAGCTCTATAGCCTAGTACAAATATTTTTACACTAGAGTTTAACTAGCACTATAAGCTAGTTAAAATAATTTTACCCTAGATTCCAACTAGCTCTATAGCCTAGTACAAATAATTTTACACTAGAGCTGAACTTGCTCTATAAGCTAGTTCAAATAATTTTACTCTAGAGTTGAACTAGCTCTATAGCCGAGTACAAATAATTTTACACTATAGCTGAACTAGCTCTATAAGCTAGTTCAAATAATTTTACACTAGAGTTGAACTAGCTCTATTGCCTAGTACAAATAAATTTATACTAGAGTTGAACTAGCTCTGTAATCTAGTTCAAAAACATTTACACTAGAGTTGAACTAGCTCTATAGCCTAGTACAAATAATTTTACACTAGAGTTGAACTAGCTCTATAGCCTAGTACAAATAATTGCACACTAGAGTTGAACTAGCTCTATAATCATGTACAAATAATTTTGCACTAGAGTTTAACTAGCTCTATAAGCTAGTTCAGCTAAATTTACACTAGAGTTGAACTCGCTCTATATCCTAGTACAAATAATTTTTACATAGAGTTGAACTAGCTCTATAAGCTTGTACGAATAATTTTACACAAGTGTTGAACTAGCTCTATAGCCTAGTACAAATTTTTTTGCAATAGAGTTGAACTAGCTCTAAAAGCTAGTTCAAATAACTTTATAGTAGAGTTGAACTAGCTCTATAGCCTAGTACAAATAATTTTACACTAGAGTTGAACTAGCTCTATAGCCTAGTACATATAATTCCACACTAGAGTTGAACTAGCTCTATCAGCTTGTACAAATAATTTTGCACTAGAGTTGAACTAGCTCTATAAGCTAGTTCAAATAATTTTACACTATAGTGGAACTAGCTCTATAGCTTAGTACAAATATTTTTACACTAGAGTTGAACTAGCTCTATAAGCTTGTAAACATAATTTCACACTAGAGTTGAACTCGCTCTATAAGCTAGTTCAAATAATTTTACACTAGAGTTGAACTAGCTCTATACCCTAGTACAAATATTTTTACACTAGAGTTTGACTAGCTCTACAGCCTAGTACAAATAATATTACACTAGAGTTGAACTTGCTCTATAGACTAGTACAAATATTTTTACACTAGAGTTGAACTAGCTCTATCAGCTTGTTGAAATAATTTTACACTAGAGTTGAACTAGCTCTATAGCCTAGTACAAATAATTTCACACTAGAGTTGAACTAGCTCTACAGCCTAGTACAAATAATTTTACAGTAGAGTTGACCTAGCTTTATAAGCTTGTAAAAATAATTTCACACTAGAGTTGAACTCGCTCTATATGCTAGTTCAAATAATTTTAAACTAGAGATGAACTAACTCTATAAGCTTGTACTAATAATTTTACACTAGAGTTGAACTAGCTCTATTGCCTAGTACAAATAATTTTACACTAGAGTTGAACTAGCTCTATAGCCTAGTACAAATATTTTTACACTAGAGTTTAAATAGCACTATAAGCTAGTTAAAATAATTTTACCCTAGATTCGAACTAGCTCTATAGCCTTGTACAAATAATTTTACACTAGAGTTTAACTAGCTCTATAGCCTAGTAAAAATAATTTTACAGTAGAGTTGAACTAGCTCTATAGACTAGTACAAATATTTTTACACTAGAGTTGAACTAGCTCTATCAGCTTGTCGAAATAATTTTACACTAGAGTTGAACTACCTCTATAGCCTAGTACAAATAATTTTACACTAGAGTTGACCTAGCTTTATAAGCTTGTAAAAATAATTTCACACTAGAGTTAAACTCGCTCTATATGCTAGTTCAAATAATTTTAAACTAGAGATGAACTAGCTCTATAAGCTTGTACAAATAATTTTACACTAGAGTTGAAGTAGCTCTATAGCCTAGTACAAATATTTTTACACTAGAGTTTAACTAGCACTATAAGCTAGTTAAAATAATTTTACCCTAGATTCCAACTAGCTCTATAGCCTAGTACAAATAATTTTACACTAGAGCTGAACTTGCTCTATAAGCTAGTTCAAATAATTTTACTCTAGAGTTGAACTAGCTCTATAGCCGAGTACAAATAATTTTACACTATAGCTGAACTAGCTCTATAAGCTAGTTCAAATAATTTTACACTAGAGTTGAACTAGCTCTATTGCCTAGTACAAATAAATTTATACTAGAGTTGAACTAGCTCTGTAATCTAGTTCAAAAACATTTACACTAGAGTTGAACTAGCTCTATAGCCTAGTACAAATAATTTTACACTAGAGTTGAACTAGCTCTATAGCCTAGTACAAATAATTGCACACTAGAGTTGAACTAGCTCTATAATCTTGTTCAAATAATTTTGCACTAGAGTTTAACTAGCTCTATAAGCTAGTTCAGCTAAATTTACACTAGAGTTGAACTCGCTCTATATCCTAGTACAAATAATTTTTACATAGAGTTGAACTAGCTCTATAAGCTTGTACGAATAATTTTACACAAGTGTTGAACTAGCTCTATAGCCTAGTACAAATTGTTTTGCAATAGAGTTGAACTAGCTCTAAAAGCTAGTTCAAATAACTTTACAGTAGAGTTGAACTAGCTCTATAGCCTAGTACAAATAATTTTACACTAGAGTTGAACTAGCTCTATAGCCTAGTACATATAATTCCACACTAGAGTTGAACTAGCTCTATAAGCTTGTACAAATAATTTTGCACTAGAGTTGAACTAGCTCTATAAGCTAGTTCAAATAATTTTACACTAGAGTGGAACTAGCTCTATAGCTTAGTACAAATATTTTTACACTAGAGTTGAACTAGCTCTATAAGCTTGTAAACATAATTTCACACTAGAGTTGAACTCGCTCTATAAGCTAGTTCAAATAATTTTACACTAGAGATGAACTAGCTCTATACCCTAGTACAAATATTTTTACACTAGAGTTTGACTAGCTCTACAGCCTAGTACAAATAATATTACACTAGAGTTGAACTTGCTCTATAGACTAGTACAAATATTTTTACACTAGAGTTGAACTAGCTCTATCAGCTTGTTGAAATAATTTTACACTAGAGTTGAACTAGCTCTATAGCCTAGTACAAATAATTTCACACTAGAGTTGAACTAGCTCTACAGCCTAGTACAAATAAGTTTACAGTAGAGTTGACCTAGCTTTATAAGCTTGTAAAAATAATTTCACACTAGAGTTGAACTCGCTCTATATGCTAGTTCAAATAATTTTAAACTAGAGATGAACTAGCTCTATAAGCTTGTACTAATAATTTTACACTAGAGTTGAACTAGCTCTATTGCCTAGTACAAATAATTTTACACTAGAGTTGAACTAGCTCTATAGCCTAGTACAAATATTTTTACACTAGAGTTTAAATAGCACTATAAGCTAGTTAAAATAATTTTACCCTAGATTCGAACTAGCTCTATAGCCTTGTACAAATAATTTTACACAAGAGTGGAACTTGCTCTATTAGCTAGTTCAAATAATTTTACTCTAGAGTTGAACAAGCTCTATAGCCTAGTACAAATAATTTTACACTATAGCTGAACTAGCTCTATAAGCTAGTTCAAATAATTTTACACTAGAGTTGAACTAGCTCTATTGCCTAGTACAAATAATTTTATACTAGAGTTGAACTAGCTCTATAATCTAGTTCAAATAATTTTACACTAGAGTTGAACTAGCTCTATAGCCTAGTACAAATAATAGCACACTAGAGTTGAACTAGCTCTATAATCTTGTACAAATAATTTTGCACTAGAGTTTAACTAGCTCTATAAGCTAGTTCAACTAAATTTACACTAGAGTTGAACTCGCTCTATATCCTAGTACAAATAATTTTTACATAGAGTTGAACTAGCTCTATAAGCTTGTACTTATAATTTTACACAAGTGTTGAACTAGCTCTATAGCCTAGTACAATTTTTTTTGCAATAGAGTTGAACTAGCTCTAAAAGCTAGTTCAAATAACTTTATAGTAGAGTTGAACTAGCTCTATAGCCTAGTACAAATAATTTTACACTAGAGTTGAACTAGCTCTCTAGCCTAGTACATATAATTCCACACTAGAGTTGAACTAGCTCTATAAGCTTGTACAAATAATTTTGCACTAGAGTTGAACTAGCTCTATAAGCTAGTTCAAATAATTTTACACTAGAGTGGAACTAGCTCTATAGCTTAGTACAAATATTTTTACACTAGAGTTGAACTCGCTCTATAAGCTTGTAAACATAATTTCACACTAGAGTTGAACTCGCTCTATAAGCTAGTTCAAATAATTTTACACTAGAGTTGAACTAGCTCTATAGCCTAGTACAAATATTTTTACACTAGAGTTGAACTAGCTCAATAGACTAGTACAAATATTTTTACACTATAGTTGAACTAGCTCTATCAGCTTGTTGAAATAATTTTACACTAGAGTTGAACTAGCTCTATAGCCTAGTACAAATAATTTTACACTAGAGTTGAACTAGCTCTACAGCCTAGTCCAAATAATTTTACAGTAGAGTTGACCTAGCTTTATAAGCTTGTAAAAATAATTTCACACTAGAGTTGAACTCGCTCTATATGCTAGTTCAAATAATTTTAAACTAGAGATGAACTAGCCCTATAAGCTTGTACAAATAATTTTACACTAGAGTTGAACTAGCTCTATAGCCTAGTACAAATAATTTTACACTAGAGTTGAACCAGCTCTATAGCCTAGTACAAATAATATTACACTAGAGTTTAACTAGCACTATAAGCTAGTTAAAATAATTTTACCCTAGATTCGAACTAGCTCTGTAGCCTAGTACAAACAATTTTACACAAGAGTGGAACTTGCTCTATAAGCTAGTTAAAATAATTTTACTCTAGAGTTGAACTAGCTCTATAGCCTAGTACAAATAATTTTACACTATAGCTGAACTAGCTCTATAAGCTAGTTCAAATAATTTTACACTAGAGTTGAACTAGCTCTATTGCCTAGTACAAATAATTTTATACTAGAGTTGAACTAGCTCTATAATCTAGTTCAAATAATTTTACACTAGAGTTGAACTAGCTCTATAGCCTAGTACAAATAATTTTACACTAGAGTTGAACTAGCTCTATATTCTAGTACAAATAATTGCACACTAGAGTTGAACTAGCTCTATAATCTTGTACCAATAATTTTGCACTAGAGTTTAACTAGCTTTATAAGCTAGTTCAACTAAATTTACACTAGAGTTGAACTCGCTCTATATCCTAGTAGAAATAATTTTTACATAGAGTTGAACTAGCTCTATAAGCATGTACGAATAATTTTACACAAGTGTTGAACTAGCTCTATAGGCTAGTACAATTTTTTTTGCAATAGAGTTGAACTAGCTCTAAAAGCTAGTTCAAATAACTTTACAGTAGAGTTGAACTAGCTCTATAGCCTAGTACAAATAACTTTACACTAGAGTTGAACTAGCTCTATAGCCTAGTACATACAATTCCACACTAGAGTTGAACTAGCTCTATAAGCTTGTACAAATAATTTTGCACTAGAATTGAACTAGCTCTATAAGCTAGTTCAAATAATTTTAAACTAGAGTGGAACTAGCTCTATAGCTTATTACAAATATTTTTACACTAGAGTTGAACTCGCTCTATAAACTTGTAAACATAATTTCACACTAGAGTTGAACTCGCTCTATAAGCTAGTTCAAGTAATTTTACACTAGAGTTGGACTAGCTCTATAGCCTAGTACAAATATTTTTACACTAGAGTTTAACTAGCTCTATAGCCTAGTACAACTAATTTTACACTAGAGTTGAACTAGCTCAATAGACTAGTACAAATATTTTTACACTAGAGTTGAACTAGCTCTATCAGCTTGTTGAAATAATTTTACACTAGAGTTGAACTAGCTCTATAGCCTAGTACAAATAATTTTACACTAGAGTTGAACTAGCTCTACAGCCTAGTACAAATAATTTTACAGTAGAGTTGACCTAGCTTTATAAGCTTGTAAAAATAATTTCACACTAGAGTTGAACTCGCTCTATATGCTAGTTCAAATAATTTTAAACTAGAGATGAACTACCTCTATAAGCTTGTACAAATAATTTTACACTAGAGTTGAATTAGCTCTATAGCCTAGTACAAATAATTTTACACTAGAGTTGAACTAGCTCTATAGCCTAGTACAAATATTTTTACACTAGAGTTTAACTAGCACTATAAGCTAGTTAAAATAATTTTACCCTAGATTCGAACTAGCTCTGTAGCCTAGTACAAATAATTTTACACAAGAGTGGAACTTGCTCTATAAGCTAGTTCAAATAATTTTACTCTAGAGTTGAACTAGCTCTATAGCCTAGTACAAATAATTTTACACTATAGCTGAACTAGCTCTATAAGCTAGTTCAAATAATTTTACACTAGAGTTGAACTAGCTCTATTGCCTAGTACAAATAATTTTATACTAGAGTTGAACTAGCTCTATAATCTAGTTCAAATAATTTTACACTAGAGTTGAACTAGCTCTATAGCCTAGTACAAATAATTTTACACTAGAGTTGAACTAGCACTATAGCCTAGTACAAATAATTGCACACTAGAGTTGAACTAGCTCTATAATCTTGTACAAATAATTTTGCACTAGAGTTTAACTAGCTCTATAAGCTAGTTCAACTAAATTTACACTAGAGTTGAACTCGCTCTATATCCTAGTACAAATAATTTTTACATAGAGTTGAACTAGCTCTATAAGCTTGTACGAATAATTTTACACAAGTGTTGAACTAGCTCTATAGCATAGTACAAATTTTTTTGCAATAGAGTTGAAGTATCTCTAAAAGCTAGTTCAAATAACTTTACAGTAGAGTTGAACTAGCTCTATAGCCTAGTACAAATAATTTTACACTAGAGTTAAACTAGCTCTATAGCCTAGTACATGTAATTCCACTCTAGAGTTGAACTAGCTCTATAAGCTTGTACAAATAATTTTGCACTAGAGTTGAACTACCTCTATAAGCTAGTTCAAATAATTTTACACTAGAGTGGAACTAGCTCTATAGCTTATTAGAAATATTTTTACACTAGAGTTGAACTCGCTTTATAAGCTTGTAAACATAATTTCACACTAGAGTTGAACTCGCTCTATAAGCTAGTTCAAATAATTTTACACTAGAGTTGAACTAGCTCTATAGCCTAGTACAAATATTTTTACACTAGAGTTTAACTAGCTCTATAGCCTAGTACAAATAATTTTACACTAGAGTTGAACTAGCTCAATAGACTAGTACAAATATTTTTACACTAGAGTTGAACCAGCTCTATCAGCTTGTTGAAATAATTTTACACTAGAGTTGAACTAGCTCTATAGCCTAGTACAAATAATTTTACACTAGAGTTGAACTAGCTCTACAGCCTAGTACAAATAATTTTACAGTAGAGTTGACCTAGTTTTATAAGCTTGTAAAAATAATTTCACACTAGAGTTGAACTCGCTCTATATGCTAGTTCAAATAATTTTAAACTAGAGATGAACTAGCTCTATAAGCTTGTACAAATAATTTTACACTAGAGTTGAACTAGCTCTATAGCCTAGTACAAATAATTTTACACTAGAGTTGAACTAGCTCTATAGCCTAGTACAAATATTTTTACACTAGAGTTTAACTAGCACTATAAGCTAGTTAAAATAATTTTACCCTAGATTCGAACTAGCTCTATAGCCTAGTACAAATAATTTTACACAAGAGTGGAACTTGCTCTATAAGCTAGTTCAAATAATTTTACTCTAGAGTTGAACTAGCTCTATAGCCTAGTACAAATAATTTTACACTATAGCTGAACTAGCTCTATAAGCTAGTTGAAATAATTTTACACTAGAGTTGAACTAGCTCTATTGCCTAGTACAAATAATTTTATACTAGAGTTGAACTAGCTCTATAATCTAGTTCAAATAATTTTACACTAGAGTTGAACTAGCTCTATAGCCTAGTACAAATAATTTTACACTAGAGTTGAACTAGCTCTATAGCCTAGTACAAATAATTGCACACTAGAGTTGAACTAGCTCTATAATCTTGTACAAATAATTTTGCACTAGAGTTTAACTAGCTCTGTAAGCTAGTTCAACTAAATTTACACCAGAGTTGAACTCGCTCTATATCCTAGTACAAATAATTTTTACATAGAGTTGAACTAGCTCTATAAGCTTGTACGAATAATTTTACACAAGTGTTGAACTAGCTCTATAGCCTAGTACAATTTTTTTTGCAATAGAGTTGAACTATCTCTAAAAGCTAGTTCAAATAACTTTACAGTAGAGTTGAACTAGCTCTGTAGCCTAGTACAAATAATTTTACACTAGAGTTGAACTAGCTCTATAGCCTAGTACATATAATTCCACACTAGAGTTGAACTAGCTCTATAAGCTTGTACAAATAATTTTGCACTAGAGTTGAACTAGCTCTATAAGCTAGTTCAAATAATTTTACACTAGAGTGGAACTAGCTCTATAGCTTATTACAAATATTTTTACACTAGAGTTGAACTCGCTCTATAAGCTTGTAAACATAATTTCACACTAGAGTTGAACTCGCTCTATAAGCAAGTTCAAATAATTTTACACTAGAGTTGAACTAGCTCTATAGCCTAGTACAAATATTTTTACACTAGAGTTTAACTAGCTCTATAGCCTAGTACAAATAATTTTACACTAGAGTTGAACTAGCTCAATAGACTAGTACAAATATTTTTACACTAGAGTTGAACTAGCTCTATCAGTTTGTTGAAATAATTTTACACTAGATTTGAACTAGCTCTATAGCCTAGTACAAATAATTTTACACTAGAGTTGAACTAGCTCTACAGCCTAGTACAAATAATTTTACAGTAGAGTTGACCTTGTTTTATAAGCTTGTAAAAATAATTTCACACTAGAGTTGAACTCGCTCTATATGGTAGTTCAAATAATTTTAAACTAGAGATGAACTAGCTCTATAAGCTTGTACAAATAATTTTACACTAGAGTTGAACTAGCTCTATAGCCTAGTACAAATAATTTTACACTAGAGTTGAACTAGCTCTATAGCCTAGTACAAATAATTTTACCCTAGATTCGAACTAGCTCTATAAGCTAGTTCAAATAATTTTACTCTAGGGTTGAACTAGCTCTATAGCCTAGTACAAATAATTTTACACTATAGCTGAACTACCTCTATAAGCTAGTTCAAATAATTTTGCAATAGAGTTGAACTAGCTCTATTGCCTAGTACAAATAATTTTATACTAGAGTTGAACTAGGTCTATAAGCTAGTTCAAATAATTTTACACTAGAGTTGAACTAGCTCTATAGCCTAGTACAAATAATTTTAGAGTAGAGTTTAACTAGCACTATAAGCTTGTACAAATATTTTTACACTAGAGTTGAACTAGCTCTATCAGCTTGTTGAAATAATTTTACACTAGAGTTGAACTAGCTCTATAGCCTAGTACAAATAATTTTACACTAGAGTTAAACTAGCTCTATAGCCTAGTACAAATATTTTTACACTAGAGTTGAACTAGCTCTATAAGCTTGTACGAATAATTTTACACAAGTGTTGAACTAGCTCTATAGCCTACTACAATTTTTTTTGCAATAGAGTTGAACTAGCTCTGAAAGCTAGTTCAAATAATTTTACAGTAGAGTTGAACTAGCTCTATAGCCTAGTACAAATAATTTTACAGTAGAGTTAAACTAGCTCTATAGCCTAGTACAAATAATTATACACTAGAGTTGAACTAGCTCTATAAGCTTGTACGAATAATTTTACACAAGTGTTGAACTAGCTCTATAGCCTAGTACAAATTTTTTGCAATAGAGTTGAACTAGCTCTAAAAGCTAGTTCAAATAATTTACAGTAGAGTTGAACTATCTCTGTAGCCTAGTACAAATAATTTTACACTAGAGTTATACTAGCTCTATAGCCTAGTACAAATAATTCTACACTAGAGTTGAACTAGCTATATAAGCTAGTTCAAATAATTTTACACTAGAGTGGAACTAGCTCTATAGCTTAGTACAAATATTTTTACACTAGAGTTGAACCAGCTCTATAAGCTTGTAAAAATAATTTCACACTAGAGTTGAACTCGCTCTATAAGCTAGTTCAAATAATTTTACACTAGAGTTGAACTAGCTCTATAGCCTAGTACAAATATTTTTACACTAGAGTTTAACTAGCACTATAAGCTAGTTAAAATAATTTTACCCTATATTCGAACTAGCTCTATAGCTTAGTACAAATAATTTTACACTAGAGTGGAACTTGCTCTATAAGCTAGTTCAAATAATTTTACTCTAGAGTTGAACTAGCTCTATTGCCTAGTACAAATAGTTTTACACTAGAGTTGAACTTGCTCTATAAGCTAGTTCAAATAATTTTACACTAGAGTTGAACTAGCTCTATTGCCTAGTACAAAAAATTTTATACTAGAGTTGAACTAGCTCTATAAGCTAGTTCAAATTATTTTACACTAGAGTTAAACTAGCTCTATAGCCTAGTAGAAATAATTTTACACTAGAGTTGAACTAGCTCCATAGCCTAGTACAAATAATTGCAGAGTAGAGTTGATCTAGCTCTATAAGCTTGTACCAAAAAAGTTGCACTAGAGTTGAACTAGCTCTATAAGCTAGTTCAACTAAATTTACACTAGAGTTGAACTCGCTCTATAGCCTAGTACAAATATTTTTACACTAGATTTGAACTAGCTCTATAAGCTTGTACGAATAATTTTACACAAGTGTTAAACTAGCTCTATAGCCTGGTACAATTTTTTTTGCAATAGAGTTGAACTAGCTCTAAAAGCTAGTTCAAATAATTTTACAGTAGAGTTGAACTAGCTCTATAGCCTAGTGAAAATAATTTTACACTAGAGTTAAACTAGCTATATAGCCTAGTACAAATAATTTTACACTAGAGTTGAACTAGCTCTATAAGCTTGTACGAATAATTTTACACAACTGTTGAACTAGCTCTATAGCCTAGTACAAATTTTTTTGCAATAGAGTTGAACTAGCTCTAAAACTAGTTCAAGTAATTTTACAGTAGAGTTGAACTAGCTCTATAGCCTAGTACAAATAATTTTACACTAGAGTTAAACTAGCTCTATAGCCTAGTACAAATAATTTTACACTAGAGTTGAACTAGCTCTATAAGCTAGTTCAAATAATTTTACACTAGAGTGGAACTAGCTCTATAGCTTAGTACAAATATTTTTACACTAGAGTTGAACCAGCTCTATAAGCTTGTAAAAATAATTTCGCACTACAGTTGAACTCGCTCTATAAGCTAGTTCAAATAATTTTACACTAGAGTTGAACTAGCTCTATAGCCTAGTACAAATATTTTTACACTAGAGTTTAACTAGCACTATAAGCTAGTTAAAATAATTTTACCCTATATTCGAACTAGCTCTATAGCTTAGTACAAATAATTTTACACTAGAGTGGAACTTGCTCTATAAGCTAGTTCAAATAATTTTACTCTAGAGTTGAACTAGCTCTATTGCCTAGTACAAATAGTTTTACACTAGAGTTGAACTTGCTCTATAAGCTAGTTCAAATAATTTTACACTAGAGTTGAACTAGCTCTATTGCCTAGTACAAATAATTTTATACTAGAGTTGAACTAGCTCTATAAGCTAGTTCAAATTATTTTACACTAGAGTTAAACTAGCTCTATAGCCTAGTAGAAATAATTTTACACTAGAGTTGAACTAGCTCCATAGCCTAGTACAAATAATTGCAGAGTAGAGTTGATCTAGCTCTATAAGCTTGTACCAAAATAGTTGCACTAGAGTTGAACTAGCTCTATAAGCTAGTTCAACTAAATTTACACTAGAGTTGAACTCGCTCTATAGCCTAGTACAAATATTTTTACACTAGATTTGAACTAGCTCTATAAGCTTGTACGAATAATTTTACACAAGTGTTAAACTAGCTCTATAGCCTGGTACAATTTTTTTTTCAATAGAGTTGAACTAGCTCTAAAAGCTAGTTCAAATAATTTTACAGTAGAGTTGAACTAGCTCTATAGCCTAGTAAAAATAATTTTACACTAGAGTTAAACTAGCTCTATAGCCTAGTACAAATAATTTTACACTAGAGTTGAACTAGCTCTATAAGCTTGTACGAATAATTTTACACAACTGTTGAACTAGCTCTATAGCCTAGTACAAATTTTTTTGCAATAGAGTTGAACTAGCTCTAAAACTAGTTCAAGTAATTTTACAGTAGAGTTGAACTAGCTCTATAGCCTAGTACAAATAATTTTACACTAGAGTTAAACTAGCTCTATAGCCTAGTACAAATAATTTTACACTAGAGTTGAACTAGCTCTATAAGCTAGTTCAAATAATTTTACACTAGAGTGGAACTAGCTCTATAGCTTAGTAAAAATATTTTTACACTAGAGTTGAACTAGCTCTATAAGCTTGTAAAAATAATTTCACACTAGAGTTGAACTCGCTCTATAAGCTAGTTCAAATATTTTTACACTAGAGTTGAACTAGCTCTATAGCCTAGTACAAATATTTTTACACTAGAGTTTTACTAGCATTATAAGCTAGTTAAAATAATTTTATCCTAGATTCAAACTAGCTCTATAGCCTAGTACAAATAATTTTACACTAGAGTTGAACTTGCTCTATAAGCTAGTTCAAATAATTTTACTCTAGAGTGGAACTAGCTCTATAGCCTAGTAAAAATAATTTTACACTAGAGTTGAACTAGCTCTATAGCCTAGTACAAATAATTGCAGAGTAGAGTTGAACTAGCTCTATAAGCTTGTACAAAAAAATTTGCACTAGAGTTGAACTAGCTCTATAAGCTAATTCAACTAAATTTACACTAGAGTTGAACTCGCTCTATAGCCTAGTACAAATATTTTTACACTAGAGTTGAACTAGCTCTGTAAGCTTGTACGAATAATTTTACACAAGTGTTAAACTAGCTCTATAGCCTAGTACAATTTTTTTTGCAATAGAGTTGAACTAGCTCTAAAAGCTAGTACAAATAGTTTTACAGTAGAGTTGAACTAGCTCTATAGCCTAGTACAAAAAATTTTACACTAGAGTTAAACTAGGTCTATAGCCTAGTACAAATAATTTTACACTAGAGTTGAACTAGCTCTATAAGCTAGTTTAAATAATTTTACACTAGAGTGGAACTAGCTCTATAGCTTAGTACAAATATTTTTACACTAGAGTTGAACTAGCTCTATAAGCTTGTAAAAAAAATTCACACTGGAGTTGAACTCGCTCTATAAGCTAGTTCAAATAATTTTACACTAGAGTTGAACTAGCTCTATAGCCTAGTACAAATATTTTTACACTAGAGTTTAACTAGCACTATAAGCTAGTTAAAATAATTTTACCCTAGATTCGAACTAGCTCTATAGCCTAGTACAAATAATTTTACACTAGAGTTGAACTTGCTCTATAAGCTAGTTCAAATAATTTTACTCTAGGGTTGAACTAGCTCTATAGCCTAGTACAAATAATTTTACACTATAGCTGAACTACCTCTATAAGCTAGTTCAAATAATTTTGCACTAGAGTTGAACTAGCTCTATTGCCTAGTACAAATA
>NW_025225106.1:134677-136094 GCF_018294505.1 Triticum aestivum | reverse complement strand
CTAGTTGAAATAATTTTACACTAGAGTTGAACTAGCTCTATTGCCTAGTACAAATAATTTTATACTAGAGTTGAACTAGCTCTATAATCTAGTTCAAATAATTTTACACTAGAGTTGAACTAGCTCTATAGCCTAGTACAAATAATTTTACACTAGAGTTGAACTAGCTCTATAGCCTAGTACAAATAATTGCACACTAGAGTTGAACTAGCTCTATAATCTTGTACAAATAATTTTGCACTAGAGTTTAACTAGCTCTGTAAGCTAGTTCAACTAAATTTACACCAGAGTTGAACTCGCTCTATATCCTAGTACAAATAATTTTTACATAGAGTTGAACTAGCTCTATAAGCTTGTACGAATAATTTTACACAAGTGTTGAACTAGCTCTATAGCCTAGTACAAATTTTTTTGCAATAGAGTTGAACTATCTCTAAAAGCTAGTTCAAATAACTTTACAGTAGAGTTGAACTAGCTCTATAGCCTAGTACAAATAATTTTACACTAGAGTTGAACTAGCTCTATAGCCTAGTACAAATAATTTTACACTAGAGTTGAACTAGCTCTACAGCCTAGTACAAATAATTTTACAGTAGAGTTGACCTAGTTTTATAAGCTTGTAAAAATAATTTCACACTAGAGTTGAACTCGCTCTATATGCTAGTTCAAATAATTTTAAACTAGAGATGAACTAGCTCTATAAGCTTGTACAAATAATTTTACACTAGAGTTGAACTAGCTCTATAGCCTAGTACAAATAATTTTACACTAGAGTTGAACTAGCTCTATAGCCTAGTACAAATATTTTTACACTAGAGTTTAACTAGCACTATAAGCTAGTTAAAATAATTTTACCCTAGATTCGAACTAGCTCTATAGCCTAGTACAAATAATTTTACACAAGAGTGGAACTTGCTCTATAAGCTAGTTCAAATAATTTTACTCTAGAGTTGAACTAGCTCTATAGCCTAGTACAAATAATTTTACACTATAGCTGAACTAGCTCTATAAGCTAGTTGAAATAATTTTACACTAGAGTTGAACTAGCTCTATTGCCTAGTACAAATAATTTTATACTAGAGTTGAACTAGCTCTATAATCTAGTTCAAATAATTTTACACTAGAGTTGAACTAGCTCTATAGCCTAGTACAAATAATTTTACACTAGAGTTGAACTAGCTCTATAGCCTAGTACAAATAATTGCACACTAGAGTTGAACTAGCTCTATAATCTTGTACAAATAATTTTGCACTAGAGTTTAACTAGCTCTGTAAGCTAGTTCAACTAAATTTACACCAGAGTTGAACTCGCTCTATATCCTAGTACAAATAATTTTTACATAGAGTTGAACTAGCTCTATAAGCTTGTACGAATAATTTTACACAAGTGTTGAACTAGCTCTATAGCCTAGTACAA
>NW_025225106.1:126021-130330 GCF_018294505.1 Triticum aestivum | reverse complement strand
AATTTTGCACTAGAGTTGAACTAGCTCTATTGCCTAGTACAAATAGTTTTACACTAGAGTTGAACTTGCTCTATAAGCTAGTTCAAATAATTTTACACTAGAGTTGAACTAGCTCTATTGCCTAGTACAAAAAATTTTATACTAGAGTTTAACTAGCACTATAAGCTTTCACAAATATTTTTACACTAGAGTTGAACTAGCTCTATCAGCTTGTTGAAATAATTTTACACTAGAGTTGAACTAGCTCTATAGCCTAGTACAAATAATTTTACACTAGAGTTAAACTAGCTCTATAGCCTAGTACAAATATTTTTACACTAGAGTTGAACTAGCTCTATAAGCTTGTACGAATAATTTTACACAAGTGTTGAACTAGCTCTATAGCCTACTACAAATTTTTTTGCAATAGAGTTGAACTAGCTCTAAAAGCTAGTTCAAATAATTTACAGTAGAGTTGAACTATCTCTGTAGCCTAGTACAAATAATTTTACACCAGAGTTATACTAGCTCTATAGCCTAGTACAAATAATTTTACACTAGAGTTGAACTAGCTCTATAAGCTAGTTCAAATAATTTTACACTAGAGTGGAACTAGCTCTATAGCTTAGTACAAATATTTTTACACTAGAGTTGAACCAGCTCTATAAGCTTGTAAAAATAATTTCACACTACAGTTGAACTCGCTCTATAAGCTAGTTCAAATAATTTTACACTAGAGTTGAACTAGCTCTATAGCCTAGTACAAATATTTTTACACTAGAGTTTAACTAGCACTATAAGCTAGTTAAAATAATTTTACCCTATATTCGAACTAGCTCTATAGCTTAGTACAAATAATTTTACACTAGAGTGGAACTTGCTCTATAAGCTAGTTCAAATAATTTTACTCTAGAGTTGAACTAGCTCTATTGCCTAGTACAAATAGTTTTACACTAGAGTTGAACTTGCTCTATAAGCTAGTTCAAATAATTTTACACTAGAGTTGAACTAGCTCTATTGCCTAGTACAAATAATTTTATACTAGAGTTGAACTAGCTCTATAAGCTAGTTCAAATTATTTTACACTAGAGTTAAACTAGCTCTATAGCCTAGTAGAAATAATTTTACACTAGAGTTGAACTAGCTCCATAGCCTAGTACAAATAATTGCAGAGTAGAGTTGATCTAGCTCTATAAGCTTGTACCAAAATAGTTGCACTAGAGTTGAACTAGCTCTATAAGCTAGTTCAACTAAATTTACACTAGAGTTGAACTCGCTCTATAGCCTAGTACAAATATTTTTACACTAGATTTGAACTAGCTCTATAAGCTTGTACGAATAATTTTACACAAGTGTTAAACTAGCTCTATAGCCTGGTACAATTTTTTTTTCAATAGAGTTGAACTAGCTCTAAAAGCTAGTTCAAATAATTTTACAGTAGAGTTGAACTAGCTCTATAGCCTAGTAAAAATAATTTTACACTAGAGTTAAACTAGCTCTATAGCCTAGTACAAATAATTTTACACTAGAGTTGAACTAGCTCTATAAGCTTGTACGAATAATTTTACACAACTGTTGAACTAGCTCTATAGCCTAGTACAAATTTTTTTGCAATAGAGTTGAACTAGCTCTAAAACTAGTTCAAGTAATTTTACAGTAGAGTTGAACTAGCTCTATAGCCTAGTACAAATAATTTTACACTAGAGTTAAACTAGCTCTATAGCCTAGTACAAATAATTTTACACTAGAGTTGAACTAGCTCTATAAGCTAGTTCAAATAATTTTACACTAGAGTGGAACTAGCTCTATAGCTTAGTACAAATATTTTTACACTAGAGTTGAACCAGCTCTATAAGCTTGTAAAAATAATTTCGCACTACAGTTGAACTCGCTCTATAAGCTAGTTCAAATAATTTTACACTAGAGTTGAACTAGCTCTATAGCCTAGTACAAATATTTTTACACTAGAGTTTAACTAGCACTATAAGCTAGTTAAAATAATTTTACCCTATATTCGAACTAGCTCTATAGCTTAGTACAAATAATTTTACACTAGAGTGGAACTTGCTCTATAAGCTAGTTCAAATAATTTTACTCTAGAGTTGAACTAGCTCTATTGCCTAGTACAAATAGTTTTACACTAGAGTTGAACTTGCTCTATAAGCTAGTTCAAATAATTTTACACTAGAGTTGAACTAGCTCTATTGCCTAGTACAAATAATTTTATACTAGAGTTGAACTAGCTCTATAAGCTAGTTCAAATTATTTTACACTAGAGTTAAACTAGCTCTATAGCCTAGTAGAAAAAATTTTACACTAGAGTTGAACTAGCTCCATAGCCTAGTACAAATAATTGCAGAGTAGAGTTGATCTAGCTCTATAAGCTTGTACCAAAAAAGTTGCACTAGAGTTGAACTAGCTCTATAAGCTAGTTCAACTAAATTTACACTAGAGTGGAACTCGCTCTATAGCCTAGTAAAAATATTTTTACACTAGATTTGAACTAGCTCTATAAGCTTGTACGAATAATTTTACACAAGTGTTAAACTAGCTCTATAGCCTGGTACAATTTTTTTTGCAATAGAGTTGAACTAGCTCTAAAAGCTAGTTCAAATAATTCTACAGTAGAGTTGAACTAGCTCTATAGCCTAGTAAAAATAATTTTACACTAGAGTTAAACTAGCTCTATAGCCTAGTACAAATAATTTTACACTAGAGTTGAACTAGCTCTATTGCCTAGTACAAAAAATTTTATACTAGAGTTTAACTAGCACTATAAGCTTTCACAAATATTTTTACACTAGAGTTGAACTAGCTCTATCAGCTTGTTGAAATAATTTTACACTAGAGTTGAACTAGCTCTATAGCCTAGTACAAATAATTTTACACTAGAGTTAAACTAGCTCTATAGCCTAGTACAAATATTTTTACACTAGAGTTGAACTAGCTCTATAAGCTTGTACGAATAATTTTACACAAGTGTTGAACTAGCTCTATAGCCTACTACAAATTTTTTTGCAATAGAGTTGAACTAGCTCTGAAAGCTAGTTCAAATAATTTCACAGTAGAGTTGAACTAGCTCTATAGCCTAGTACAAATAATTTTACAGTAGAGTTAAACTAGCTCTATAGCCTAGTACAAATAATTTTACACTAGAGTTGAACTAGCTCTATAAGGTTGTACGAATAATTTTACACAAGTGTTGAACTAGCTCTATAGCCTAGTACAAATTTTTTGCAATAGAGTTGAACTAGCTCTAAAAGCTAGTTCAAATAATTTACAGTAGAGTTGAACTATCTCTGTAGCCTAGTACAAATAATTTTACACCAGAGTTATACTAGCTCTATAGCCTAGTACAAATAATTTTACACTAGAGTTGAACTAGCTCTATAAGCTAGTTCAAATAATTTTACACTAGAGTGGAACTAGCTCTATAGCTTAGTACAAATATTTTTACACTAGAGTTGAACCAGCTCTATAAGCTTGTAAAAATAATTTCGCACTACAGTTGAACTCGCTCTATAAGCTAGTTCAAATAATTTTACACTAGAGTTGAACTAGCTCTATAGCCTAGTACAAATATTTTTACACTAGAGTTTAACTAGCACTATAAGCTAGTTAAAATAATTTTACCCTATATTCGAACTAGCTCTATAGCTTAGTACAAATAATTTTACACTAGAGTGGAACTTGCTCTATAAGCTAGTTCAAATAATTTTACTCTAGAGTTGAACTAGCTCTATTGCCTAGTACAAATAGTTTTACACTAGAGTTGAACTTGCTCTATAAGCTAGTTCAAATAATTTTACACTAGAGTTGAACTAGCTCTATTGCCTAGTACAAATAATTTTATACTAGAGTTGAACTAGCTCTATAAGCTAGTTCAAATTATTTTACACTAGAGTTAAACTAGCTCTATAGCCTAGTAGAAATAATTTTACACTAGAGTTGAACTAGCTCCATAGCCTAGTACAAATAATTGCAGAGTAGAGTTGATCTAGCTCTATAAGCTTGTACCAAAATAGTTGCACTAGAGTTGAACTAGCTCTATAAGCTAGTTCAACTAAATTTACACTAGAGTTGAACTCGCTCTATAGCCTAGTACAAATATTTTTACACTAGATTTGAACTAGCTCTATAAGCTTGTACGAATAATTTTACACAAGTGTTAAACTAGCTCTATAGCCTGGTACAATTTTTTTTTCAATAGAGTTGAACTAGCTCTAAAAGCTAGTTCAAATAATTTTACAGTAGAGTTGAACTAGCTCTATAGCCTAGTAAAAATAATTTTACACTAGAGTTAAACTAGCTCTATAGCCTAGTACAAATA
>NW_025225106.1:124999-126011 GCF_018294505.1 Triticum aestivum | reverse complement strand
ATTTTACACTAGAGTTGAACTAGCTCTATAAGCTTGTACGAATAATTTTACACAACTGTTGAACTAGCTCTATAGCCTAGTACAAATTTTTTTGCAATAGAGTTGAACTAGCTCTAAAACTAGTTCAAGTAATTTTACAGTAGAGTTGAACTAGCTCTATAGCCTAGTACAAATAATTTTACACTAGAGTTAAACTAGCTCTATAGCCTAGTACAAATAATTTTACACTAGAGTTGAACTAGCTCTATAAGCTAGTTCAAATAATTTTACACTAGAGTGGAACTAGCTCTATAGCTTAGTAAAAATATTTTTACACTAGAGTTGAACTAGCTCTATAAGCTTGTAAAAATAATTTCACACTAGAGTTGAACTCGCTCTATAAGCTAGTTCAAATAATTTTACACTAGAGTTGAACTAGCTCTATAGCCTAGTACAAATATTTTTACACTAGAGTTTTACTAGCATTATAAGCTAGTTAAAATAATTTTATCCTAGATTCAAACTAGCTCTATAGCCTAGTACAAATAATTTTACACTAGAGTTGAACTTGCTCTATAAGCTAGTTCAAATAATTTTACTCTAGAGTGGAACTAGCTCTATAGCCTAGTAAAAATAATTTTACACTAGAGTTGAACTAGCTCTATAGCCTAGTACAAATAATTGCAGAGTAGAGTTGAACTAGCTCTATAAGCTTGTACAAAAAAATTTGCACTAGAGTTGAACTAGCTCTATAAGATAATTCAACTAAATTTACACTAGAGTTGAACTCGCTCTATAGCCTAGTACAAATATTTTTACACTAGAGTTGAACTAGCTCTGTAAGCTTGTACGAATAATTTTACACAAGTGTTAAACTAGCTCTATAGCCTAGTACAATTTTTTTTGCAATAGAGTTGAACTAGCTCTAAAAGCTAGTACAAATAATTTTACAGTAGAGTTGAAATAGCTCTATAGCCTAGTACAAATAATTTTACACTAGAGTTAAACTAGGTCTATAGCCTAGTACAAATAA
>NW_025225106.1:123582-124970 GCF_018294505.1 Triticum aestivum | reverse complement strand
ACTAGCTCTATAGCCTAGTACAAATAATTTTACACTAGAGTTGAACTAGCTCTATAAGCTAGTTCAAATAATTTTACACTAGAGTGGAACTAGCTCTATAGCTTAGTACAAATATTTTTACACTAGAGTTGAACCAGCTCTATAAGCTTGTAAAAATAATTTCGCACTACAGTTGAACTCGCTCTATAAGCTAGTTCAAATAATTTTACACTAGAGTTGAACTAGCTCTATAGCCTAGTACAAATATTTTTACACTAGAGTTTAACTAGCACTATAAGCTAGTTAAAATAATTTTACCCTATATTCGAACTAGCTCTATAGCTTAGTACAAATAATTTTACACTAGAGTGGAACTTGCTCTATAAGCTAGTTCAAATAATTTTACTCTAGAGTTGAACTAGCTCTATTGCCTAGTACAAATAGTTTTACACTAGAGTTGAACATGCTCTATAAGCTAGTTCAAATAATTTTACACTAGAGTTGAACTAGCTCTATTGCCTAGTACAAATAATTTTATACTAGAGTTGAACTAGCTCTATAAGCTAGTTCAAATTATTTTACACTAGAGTTAAACTAGCTCTATAGCCTAGTAGAAATAATTTTACACTAGAGTTGAACTAGCTCCATAGCCTAGTACAAATAATTGCAGAGTAGAGTTGATCTAGCTCTATAAGCTTGTACCAAAATAGTTGCACTAGAGTTGAACTAGCTCTATAAGCTAGTTCAACTAAATTTACACTAGAGTTGAACTCGCTCTATAGCCTAGTACAAATATTTTTACACTAGATTTGAACTAGCTCTATAAGCTTGTACGAATAATTTTACACAAGTGTTAAACTAGCTCTATAGCCTGGTACAATTTTTTTTTCAATAGAGTTGAACTAGCTCTAAAAGCTAGTTCAAATAATTTTACAGTAGAGTTGAACTAGCTCTATAGCCTAGTAAAAATAATTTTACACTAGAGTTAAACTAGCTCTATAGCCTAGTACAAATATTTTACACTAGAGTTGAACTAGCTCTATAAGCTTGTACGAATAATTTTACACAACTGTTGAACTAGCTCTATAGCCTAGTACAAATTTTTTTGCAATAGAGTTGAACTAGCTCTAAAACTAGTTCAAGTAATTTTACAGTAGAGTTGAACTAGCTCTATAGCCTAGTACAAATAATTTTACACTAGAGTTAAACTAGCTCTATAGCCTAGTACAAATAATTTTACACTAGAGTTGAACTAGCTCTATAAGCTAGTTCAAATAATTTTACACTAGAGTGGAACTAGCTCTATAGCTTAGTAAAAATATTTTTACACTAGAGTTGAACTAGCTCTATAAGCTTGTAAAAATAATTTCACACTAGAGTTGAACTCGCTCTATAAGCTAGTTCAAATA
>NW_025225106.1:121037-122320 GCF_018294505.1 Triticum aestivum | reverse complement strand
AATAGAGTTGAACTAGCTCTAAAAGCTAGTTCAAATAATTTACAGTAGAGTTGAACTATCTCTGTAGCCTAGTACAAATAATTTTACACTAGAGTTATACTAGCTCTATAGCCTAGTACAAATAGTTTTACACTAGAGTTGAACTAGCTATATAAGCTAGTTCAAATAATTTTACACTAGAGTGGAACTAGCTCTATAGCTTAGAAAAAATATTTTTACACTAGAGTTGAACCAGCTCTATAAGCTTGTAAAAATAATTTCACACTAGAGTTGAACTCGCTCTATAAGCTAGTTCAAATAATTTTACACTAGAGTTGAACTAGCTCTATAGCCTAGTACAAATATTTTTACACTAGAGTTTAACTAGCACTATAAGCTAGTTAAAATAATTTTACCCTATATTCGAACTAGCTCTATAGCTTAGTACAAATAATTTTACACTAGAGTGGAACTTGCTCTATAAGCTAGTTCAAATAATTTTACTCTAGAGTTGAACTAGCTCTATTGCCTAGTACAAATAGTTTTACACTAGAGTTGAACTTGCTCTATAAGCTAGTTCAAATAATTTTACACTAGAGTTGAACTAGCTCTATTGCCTAGTACAAAAAAATTTATACTAGAGTTGAACTAGCTCTATAAGCTAGTTCAAATTATTTTACACTAGAGTTAAACTAGCTCTATAGCCTAGTAGAAATAATTTTACACTAGAGTTGAACTAGCTCCATAGCCTAGTACAAATAATTGCAGAGTAGAATTGATCTAGCTCTATAAGCTTGTACCAAAAAAGTTGCACTAGAGTTGAACTAGCTCTATAAGCTAGTTCAACTAAATTTACACTAGAGTTGAACTCGCTCTATAGCCTAGTACAAACATTTTTACACTAGATTTGAACTAGCTCTATAAGCTTGTACGAATAATTTTACACAAGTGTTAAACTAGCTCTATAGCCTGGTACAATTTTTTTTGCAATAGAGTTGAACTAGCTCTAAAAGCTAGTTCAAATAATTTTACAGTAGAGTTGAACTAGCTCTATAGCCTAGTAAAAATAATTTTACACTAGAGTTAAACTAGCTCTATAGCCTAGTACAAATAATTTTACACTAGAGTTGAACTAGCTCTATAAGCTTGTACGAATAATTTTACACAACTGTTGAACTAGCTCTATAGCCTAGTACAAATTTTTTTGCAATAGAGTTGAACTAGCTCTAAAACTAGTTCAAATAATTTTACAGTAGAGTTGAACTAGCTCTATAGCCTAGTACAAATAATTTTACACTAGAGTT
>NW_025225106.1:116985-119086 GCF_018294505.1 Triticum aestivum | reverse complement strand
TTGCACTAGAGTTGAACTAGCTCTATAAGCTAATTCAACTAAATTTACACTAGAGTTGAACTCGCTCTATAGCCTAGTACAAATATTTTTACACTAGAGTTGAACTAGCTCTATAAGCTTGTACGAATAATTTTACACAAGTGTTAAACTAGCTCTATAGCCTAGTACAATTTTTTTGCAATAGAGTTGAACTAGCTCTAAAAGCTAGTTCAAATAATTTTACAGTAGAGTTGAACTAGCTCTATAGCCTAGTACAAATAATTTTACACTAGAGTTAAACTAGCTCTATAGCCTAGTACAAATAATTTTACACTAGAGTTGAACTAGCTCTATAAGCTTGTACGAAAAAATTTACACAACTGTTGAACTAGCTCTATAGCCTAGTACAATTTTTTTTGCAATAGAGTTGAACTAGCTCTAAAAGCTAGTTCAAATAATTTTACAGTAGAGTTGAACTAGCTCTATAGCCTAGTACAAATAATTTTAAACTAGAGTTAAACTAGCTCTATAGCCTAGTATAAATAATTTTACACTAGAGTTGAACTAGCTCTATAAGCTTGTAAAAATAATTTCACACTAGAGTTGAACTCGCTCTATAAGCTAGTTTAAATAATTTTACACTAGAGTGGAAGTAGCTCTATAGCTTAGTACAAATATTTTTACACTAGAGTTGAACTAGCTCTATAAGCTTGTAAAAATAATTTCTCACTAGAGTTGAACTCGCTCTATAAGCTAGTTCAAATAATTTTACACTAGAGTTGAACTAGCTCTATAGCCTAGTACAAATATTTTTACACTAGAGTTTAACTAGCATTATAAGCTAGTTAAAATAATTTTACCATAGATTCGAAGTAGCTCTATAGCCTAGTACAAATAATTTTACACTAGAGTTGAACTTGCTCTATAAGCTAGTTCAAATAATTTTACTTTAGAGTTGAACTAGCTCTATAGCCTAGTACAAATAATTTTACACTAGAGTTGAACTATCTCTATAGCCTAGTACAAATAATTGCACACTAGAGGTGAACTAGCTCTATAAGCTTGTACAAACAATTTTGCACTAGAGTTGAACTAGCTCTATAAGCTAGTTCAACTAAATTTACACTAGAGTTTAACTCGCTCTATAGCCTAGTACAAATATTTTTACACTAGAGTTGAACTAGCTCTATAAGCATGTACGGATAATTTTACACAAGTGTTGAACTAGCTCTGTAGCCTAGTACAATTTTTTTTCCAATAGAGTTGAACTAGCTCTAAAAGCTAGTTCAAATAATATTACAGTAGAGTTGAACTAGATCTATAGCCTAGTACAAATAATTTGACACTAGCGTTAAACTAGCTCTATAGCCTAGTACAAATAATTTTACACTAGAGTTGAACTAGCTCTATAAGCTAGGTCAAATAATTTGACACTAGAGTTGAACTAACTCTATAAGATAGTTCAAATAATTTTACACTAGAGTTGAACTAGCTCTATAGCTTAGTAAAAATATTTTTACACTAGAGTTGAACTAGCTCTATAAGCTTGTAAAAATAATTTCACAATAGAGTTGAACTCGCTCTATAAGCTAGTTCAAATAATTTTACACTACAGTTGAACTAGCTCTATAAGCTTGTAAAAAAAATTCACACTAGAGTTGAACTCGCTTTATAAGCTAGTTCAAATAATTTTACACTAGAGTTGAACTAGCTCTATAGCCTAGTACAAATAATTGCAGAGTAGAGTTGAACTAGCTCTATAAGCTTGTACCAAAAAAATTGCACTAGAGTTGAACTAGCTCTATAAGCTAGTTCAACTAAATTTACACTAGAGTTGAACTCGCTCTATAGCCTAGTACAAATATTTTTACACTAGAGTTGAACTAGCTCTATAAGCTTGTACGAATAATTTTACACAAGTGTTAAACTAGCTCTATAGCCTGGTACAATTTTTTTTGCAATAGAGTTGAACTAGCTCTAAAAGCTAGTTCAAATAATTTTACAGTAGAGTTGAACTAGCTCTATAGCCTAGTACAAATAATTTTACACTAGAGTTAAACTAGCTCTATAGCCTAGTACAAATAATTTTACACTAGAGTTGAACTAGCTCTATAAGCTTGTA
>NW_025225106.1:104120-116268 GCF_018294505.1 Triticum aestivum | reverse complement strand
TAATTTTACAGTAGAGTTGAACTAGCTCTATAGCCTAGTACAAATAATTTTACACTAGAGTTAAACTAGCTCTATAGCCTAGTACAAATAATTTTACACTAGAGTTGAACTAGCTCTATAAGCTAGTTCAAATAATTTTACACTAGAGTGGAACTAGCTCTATAGCTTAGTAAAAATATTTTTACACTAGAGTTGAACTAGCTCTATAAGCTTGTAAAAATAATTTCACACTACAGTTGAACTCGCTCTATAAGCTAGTTCAAATAATTTTACACTAGAGTTGAACTAGCTCTATAGCCTAGTACAAATATTTTTACACTAGAGTTTAACTAGCATTATAAGCTAGTTAAAATAATTTTATCCTAGATTCAAACTAGCTCTATAGCCTAGTACAAATAATTTTACACTAGAGTTGAACTTGCTATATAAGCTAGTTCAAATAATTTTACTCTAGAGTGGAACTAGCTCTATTGCCTAGTAAAAATAATTTTACACTAGAGTTGAACTAGCTCTATAACCTAGTACAAATAATTGCAGAGTAGAGTTGAACTAGCTCTATAAGCTTGTACAAAAAAATTTGCACTAGAGTTGAACTAGCTCTATAAGCTAATTCAACTAAATTTACACTAGAGTTGAACTCGCTCTATAGCCTAGTACAAATATTTTTACACTAGAGTTGAACTAGCTCTATAAGCTTGTGCGAATAATTTTACACAAGTGTTAAACTAGCTCTATAGCCTAGTACAATTTTTTTTGCAATAGAGTTGAACTAGCTCTAAAAGATAGTTCAAATAATTTTACAGTAGAGTTGAACTAGCTCCATAGCCTAGTACAAATAATTTTACACTAGAGTTAAACTAGCTCTATAGCCTAGTACAAATAATTTTACACTAGAGTTGAACTAGCTCTATAAGCTTGTACGAATAATTTTACACAACTGTTGAACTAGCTCTATAGCCTAGTACAATTTTTTTTGCAATAGAGTTGAACTAGCTCTAAAAGCTAGTTCAAATAATTTTACAGTAGAGTTGAACTAGCTCTATAGCGTAGTACAAATAATTTTACACTAGAGTTAAACTAGCTCTATAGCCTAGTACAAATAATTTTACACTAGAGTTGAACTAGCTCTATAAGCTTGTAAAAATAATTTCACACTAGAGTTGAACTCGCTCTAGAAGCTAGTTCAAATAATTTTACACTAGAGTGGAACTAGCTCTATAGCTTAGTACAAATATTTTTACACTAGAGTTGAACTAGCTCTATAAGCTTGTAAAAATAATTTCTCACTAGAGTTGAACTCGCTTTATAAGCTAGTTCAAATAATTTTACACTATAGTTGAACTAGCTCTATAGCCTAGTACAAATATTTTTACACTAGAGTTTAACTAGCATTATAAGCTAGTTAAAATAATTTTACCCTAGATTCGAACTAGCTCTATAGCCTAGTACAAATAATTTTACACTAGAGTTGAACTTGCTCTATAAGCTTGTTCAAATAATGTTACTTTAGAGTTGAACTAGCTCTATAGCCTAGTACAAATAATTTTACACTAGAGTTGAACTATCTCTATAGCCTAGTACAAATAATTGCACACTAGAGTTGAACTAGCTCTATAAGCTTGTACAAACAATTTTGCACTAGAGTTGAACTAGCTCTATAAGCTAGTTCAACTAAATTTACACTAGAGTTTAACTCGCTCTATAGCCTAGTACAAATATTTTTACACTAGAGTTGAACTAGCTCTATAAGCTTGTACGGATAATTTTACACAAGTGTTGAACTAGCTCTGTAGCCTAGTACAAATTTTTTTGCAATAGAGTTGAACTAGCTCTAAAAGCTAGTTCAAATAATATTACAGTAGAGTTGAACTAGATCTATAGCCTAGTACAAATAATTTGACACTAGCGTTAAACTAGCTCTATAGCCTAGTACAAATAATTTTACACTAGAGTTGAACTAGCTCTATAAGCTAGTTCAAAGAATTTTACACTAGAGTGGAACTAGCTCTATAGCTTAGTAAAAATATTTTTACACTAGAGTTGAACTAGCTCTATAAGCTTGTAAAAATAATTTCACACTAGAGTTGAACTCACTCTATAAGCTAGTTCAAATAAATTTACCCTAGAGTTGAACTAGCTCTATTGCCTAGTACAAATATTTTTACACTACAGTTGAACTAGCTCTATAAGCTTGTAAAAAAAATTCACACTAGAGTTGAACTCGCTCTATAAGCTAGTTCAAATAATTTTACACTGGAGTTGAACTAGCTCTATAGCCTAGTACAAATATTTTTACACTAGAGTTTAACTAGCACTTTAAGCTAGTTAAAATAATTTTACCCTAGATTCGAACTAGCTCTATAGCCTAGTACAAATAATTTTACACTAGATTTGAACTTGCTCTATAAGCTAGTTCAAATAATTTTACTCTAGGGTTGAACTAGCTCTATAGCCTAGTACAAATAATTTTACACTATAGCTGAACTACCTCTATAAGCTAGTTCATATAATTTTGCACTAGAGTTGAACTAGCTCTATTGCCTAGTACAAATAATTTTATACTAGAGTTGAACTAGGTCTATAAGCTAGTTCAAATAATTTTACACTAGAGTTGAACTTGCTCTATAAGCTTGTTCAAATAATGTTACTTTAGAGTTGAACTAGCTCTATAGCCTAGTACAAATAATTTTACACTAGAGTTGAACTATCTCTATAGCCTAGTACAAATAATTGCACACTAGAGTTGAACTAGCTCTATAAGCTTGTACAAACAATTTTGCACTAGAGTTGAACTAGCTCTATCAGCTAGTTCAACTAAATTTACACTAGAGTTTAACTCGCTCTATAGCCTAGTACAAATATTTTTACACTAGAGTTGAACTAGCTCTATAAGCTTGTACGGATAATTTTACACAAGTGTTGAACTAGCTCTGTAGCCTAGTACAAATTTTTTTGCAATAGAGTTGAACTAGCTCTAAAAGCTAGTTCAAATAATATTACAGTAGAGTTGAACTAGATCTATAGCCTAGTACAAATAATTTGACACTAGCGTTAAACTAGCTCTATAGCCTAGTACAAATAATTTTACACTAGAGTTGAACTAGCTCTATAAGCTAGTTCAAAGAATTTTACACTAGAGTGGAACTAGCTCTATAGCTTAGTAAAAATATTTTTACACTAGAGTTGAACTAGCTCTATAAGCTTGTAAAAATAATTTCACACTAGAGTTGAACTCACTCTATAAGTTAGTTCAAATAATTTTACACTAGAGTTGAACTAGCTCTATTGCCTAGTACAAATATTTTTACACTACAGTTGAACTAGCTCTATAAGCTTGTAAAAAAAATTCACACTAGAGTTGAACTCGCTCTATAAGCTAGTTCAAATAATTTTACACTAGAGTTGAACTAGCTCTATAGCCTAGTACAAATATTTTTACACTAGAGTTTAACTAGCACTTTAAGCTAGTTAAAATAATTTTACCCTAGATTCGAACTAGCTCTATAGCCTAGTACAAATAATTTTACACTAGATTTGAACTTGCTCTATAAGCTAGTTCAAATAATTTTACTCTAGGGTTGAACTAGCTCTATAGCCTAGTACAAATAATTTTACACTATAGCTGAACTACCTCTATAAGCTAGTTCAAATAATTTTGCACTAGAGTTGAACTAGCTCTATTGCCTAGTACAAATAATTTTATACTAGAGTTGAACTAGGTCTATAAGCTAGTTCAAATAATTTTACACTAGAGTTGAACTTGCTCTATAAGCTTGTTCAAATAATGTTACTTTAGAGTTGAACTAGCTCTATAGCCTAGTACAAATAATTTTACACTAGAGTTGAACTATCTCTATAGCCTAGTACAAATATTGCACACTAGAGTTGAACTAGCTCTATAAGCTTGTACAAACAATTTTGCACTAGAGTTGAACTAGCTCTATAAGCTAGTTCAACTAAATTTACACTAGAGTTTAACTCGCTCTATAGCCTAGTACAAATATTTTTACACTAGAGTTCAACTAGCTCTATAAGCTTGTACGGATAATTTTACACAAGTGTTGAACTAGCTCTGTAGCCTAGTACAAATTTTTTTGCAATAGAGTTGAACTAGCTCTAAAAGCTAGTTCAAATAATATTACAGTAGAGTTGAACTAGATCTATAGCCTAGTACAAATAATTTGACACTAGCGTTAAACTAGCTCTATAGCCTAGTACAAATAATTTTACACTAGAGTTGAACTAGCTCTGTAAGCTAGTTCAAAGAATTTTACACTAGAGTGGAACTAGCTCTATAGCTTAGTAAAAATATTTTTACACTAGAGTTGAACTAGCTCTATAAGCTTGTAAAAATAATTTCACACTAGAGTTGAACTCACTCTATAAGCTAGTTCAAATAATTTTACACTAGAGTTGAACTAGCTCTATTGCCTAGTACAAATATTTTTACACTACAGTTGAACTAGCTCTATAAGCTTGTAAAAAAAATTCACACTAGAGTTGAACTCGCTCTATAAGCTAGTTCAAATAATTTTACACTAGAGTTGAACTAGCTCTATAGCCTAGTACAAATATTTTTACACTAGAGTTTAACTAGCACTTTAAGCTAGTTAAAATAATTTTACCCTAGATTCGAACTAGCTCTATAGCCTAGTACAAATAATTTTACACTAGATTTGAACTTGCTCTATAAGCTAGTTCAAATAATTTTACTCTAGGGTTGAACTAGCTCTATAGCCTAGTACAAATAATTTTACACTATAGCTGAACTACCTCTATAAGCTAGTTCAAATAATTTTGCACTAGAGTTGAACTAGCTCTATTGCCTAGTACAAATAATTTTATACTAGAGTTGAACTAGGTCTATAAGCTAGTTCAAATAATTTTACACTAGAGTTGAACTAGCTCTATAGCCTAGTACAAATAATTTTACAGTAGAGTCTAACTAGCTCTATATCCTATTACAAATAATTCCACACTAGAGTTGAACTAGCTCTATAAGCTTGTACAAAAAAATTTGCACTAGAGTTGAACTAGCTCTATAAGCTAGTTCAACTAAATTTACACTAGAGTTGAACTCGCTCTATAGCCTAGTACAAATATTTTTACACTAGAGTTGAACTAGCTCTATAAGCTTGTACGAATAATTTTACACAAGTGTTGAACTAGCTCTATAGCCTAGTACAAATAATTTTACACTAGAGTCTAACTAGCTCTATAGCCTAGTACAAATAATTCCACACTAGAGTTGAACTAGCTCTATAAGCTTGTACAAAAAATTTTGCACTAGAGTTGAACTAGCTCTATAAGCTAGTTCAACTAAATTTACACTAGAGTTGAACTCGCTCTATAGCCTAGTACAAATATTTTTACACTAGAGTTGAACTAGCTCTATAAGCTTGTACGAATAATTTTACACAAGTGTTGAACTAGCTCCATAGCCTAGTACAAATATTTTTACACTAGAGTGTAACTAGCACTATAAGCTAGTTGAAATAATTTTACCCTAGATTCGAACTAGCTCTATAGCCTAGTACAAATAATTTTACACTAGAGTTGAACTTGCTCTATAAGCTAGTTCAAATAATTTTACTCTAGGGTTGAACTAGCTCTGTAGCCTAGTACAAATAATTTTACACTATAGCTGAACTACCTCTATAAGCTAGTTCAAATAATTTTGCACTAGAGTTGAACTAGCTCTATTGCCTAGTACAAATAATTTTATACTAGAGTTGAACTAGGTCTATAAGCTAGTTCAAATAATTTTACACTAGAGTTGAACTAGCTCTATAGCCTAGTACAAATAATTTTACAGTAGAGTCTAACTAGCTCTATAGCCTAGTACAAATAATTCCACACTAGAGTTGAACTAGCTCTATAAGCTTGTACAAAAAATATTGCACTAGAGATGAACTAGCTCTATAAGCTAGTTCAACTAAATTTACACTAGAGTTGAACTCGCTCTATAGCCTAGTTCAAATATTTTTACACTAGAGTTGAACTAGCTCTATAAGCTTGTACGAATAATTTTACACAAGTGTTGAACTAGCTCTATAGCCTAGTACAAATAATTTTACAGTAGAGTCTAACTAGCTCTATAGCCTAGTACAAATAATTCCATACTAGAGTTGAACTAGCTCTATAAGCTTGTACAAAAAATATTGCACTAGAGTTGAACTAGCTCTATAAGCTAGTTCAACTAAATTTACACTAGAGTTGAACTCGCTCTATAGCCTAGTACAAATATTTTTACACTAGAGTTGAACTAGCTCTATAAGCTTGTACGAATAATTTTACACAAGTGTTGAACTAGCTCTATAGCCTAGTACAAATATTTTTACACTAGAGTTTAACTAGCACTATAAGCTAGTTGAAATAATTTTACCCTAGATTCGAACTAGCTCTATAGCCTAGTACAAATAATTTTACACTAGAGTTGAACTTGCTCTATAAGCTAGTTCAAATAATTTAACTCTAGGGTTGAACTAGCTCTATAGCCTAGTACAAATAATTTTACACTATAGCTGAACTACCTCTATAAGCTAGTTCAAATAATTTTGCACTAGAGTTGAACTAGCTCTATTGCCTAGTACAAATAATTTTATACTAGAGTTGAACTAGGTCTATAAGCTAGTTCAAATAATTTTACACTAGAGTTGAACTAGCTCTATAGCCTAGTACAAATAATTTTACAGTAGAGTCTAACTAGCTCTATAGCCTAGTACAAATAATTCCACACTAGAGTTGAACTAGCTCTATAAGCTTGTACAAAAAATATTGCACTAGAGTTGAACTAGCTCTATAAGCTAGTTCAACTAAATTTACACTAGAGTTTAACTCGCTCTATAGCCTAGTACAAATATTTTTACACTAGAGTTGAACTAGCTCTATAAGCTTGTACGAATAATTTTACACAAGTGTTGAACTAGCTCTATAGCCTAGTACAATTTTTTTTGCAATAGAGTTGAACTAGCTCTAAAAGATAGTTCAAATAATTTTACAGTAGAGTTGAACTAGCTCCATAGCCTAGTACAAATAATTTTACAGTAGAGTCTAACTAGCTCTATAGCCTAGTACAAATAATTCCACACTAGAGTTGAACTAACTCTATAAGCTTGTACAAAAAATATTGCACTAGAGTTGAACTAGCTCTATAAGCTAGTTCAACTAAATTTACACTAGAGTTGAACTCGCTCTATAGCCTAGTACAAATTTTTTTACACTAGAGTTGAACTAGCTGTATAAGCTTGTACGAATAATTTTACACAAGTGTTGAACTAGCTCTATAGCCTACTACAAATTTTTTTGCAATAGAGTTGAACTAGCTCTAAAAGCTAGTTCAAATAATTTTACAGTAGAGTTGTACTAGCTCTATAGCCTAGTACAAATAATTTTACACTAGAGTCTAACTAGCTCTATATCCTAGTACAAATAATTCCACACTAGAGTTGAGCTAGCTCTATAAGCTTGTACAAAAAAAATTGCACTAGAGTTGAACTAGCTCTATAAGCTAGTTCAACTAAATTTACACTAGAGTTGAACTCGCTCTATAGCCTAGTACAAATATTTTTACACTAGAGTTGAACTAGCTCTATAAGCTTGTACGAATAATTTTACACAAGTGTTGAACTAGCTCTATAGCCTAGTACAAATAATTTTACACTAGAGTCTAACTAGCACTATAGCCTAGTACAAATAATTCCACACTAGAGTTGAACTAGCTCTATAAGCTTGTACAATAAATTTGGCACTAGAGTTGAACTAGCTCTATAAGCTAGTTCAACTAAATTTACACTAGAGTTGAACTCGCTCTATAGCCTAGTACAAATATTTTTACACTAGAGTTGAACTAGCTCTATAAGCTTGTACGAATAATTTTACACAAGTGTTGAACTAGCTCTATAGCCTAGTACAAATATTTTTACACTAGAGTTTAACTAGCACTATAAGCTAGTTGAAATAATTTTACCCTAGATTCGAACTAGCTCTATAGCCTAGTACAAATAATTTTACACTAGAGTTGAACTTGCTCTATAAGCTAGTTCAAATAATTTTACTCTAGGGTTGAACTAGCTCTGTAGCCTAGTACAAATAATTTTACACTATAGCTGAACTATCTCTATAAGCTAGTTCAAATAATTTTGCACTAGAGTTGAACTAGCTCTATTGCCTAGTACAAATAATTTTATACTAGAGTTGAACTAGGTCTATAAGCTAGTTCAAATAATTTTACACTAGAGTTGAACTAGCTCTATAGCCTAGTACAAATAATTTTACAGTAGAGTCTAACTAGCTCTATAGCCTAGTACAAATAATTCCACACTAGCGTTGAACTAGCTCTATAAGCTTGTACAAAAAATATTGCACTAGAGTTGAACTAGCTCTATAAGCTAGTTCAACTAAATTTACACTAGAGTTGAACTCGCTCTATAGCCTAGTACAAATATTTTTACACTAGAGTTGAACTAGCTCTATAAGCTTGTACGAATAATTTTACACAAGTGTTGAACTAGCTCTATTGCCTAGTACAAATAATTTTACAGTAGATTCTAACTAGCTCTATAGCCTAGTACAAATATTTTTACACTAGAGTTTAACTAGCACTATAAGCTAGTTGAAATAATTTTACCCTAGATTCGAACTAGTTCTATAGCCTACTACAAATAATTTTACACTAGAGTTGAACTTGCTCTATAAGCTAGTTCAAATAATTTTACTCTAGGGTTGAACTAGCTCTATAGCCTTGTACAAATAATTTTACACTATAGCTGAACTACCTCTATAAGCTAGTTCAAATAATTTTGCACTAGAGTTGAACTAGCTCTATTGCCTAGTACAAATAATTTTATACTAGAGTTGAACTAGGTCTATAAGCTAGTTCAAATAATTTTACACTAGAGTTGAACTAGCTCTATAGCCTAGTACAAATAATTTTACAGTAGAGTCTAACTAGCTCTATAGCCTAGTACAAATAATTCCACACTAGAGTTGAACTAGCTCTATAAGCTTGTACAAAAAAAATTGCACTAGAGTTGAACTAGCTCTATAAGCTAGTTCAACTAAATTTACACTAGAGTTGAACTCGCTCTATAGCCTAGTACAAATATTTTTACACTAGACTTGAACTAGCTCTATAAGCTTGTACGAATAATTTTACACAAGTGTTGAACTAGCTCTATAGCCTAGTACAAATAATTTTACAGTAGAGTCTAACTAGCTCTATAGCCTAGAACAAATAATTCCACACTAGAGTTGAACTAGCTCTATAAGCTTGTACAAAAAATATTGCACTAGAGTTGAACTAGCTCTATAAGCTAGTTCAACTAAATTTACACTAGAGTTGAACTCGCTCTATAGCCTAGTACAAATTTTTTTACACTAGAGTTGAACTAGCTCTATAAGCTTGTACGAATAATTTTACACAAGTGTTGAACTAGCTCTATAGCCTACTACAAATTTTTTTGCAATAGAGTTGAACTAGCTCTAAAAACTAGTTCAAATAATTTTACAGTAGAGTTGAACTAGCTCTATAGCCTAGTACAAATAGTTTTACACTAGAGTTAAACTAGCTCTATAGCCTAGTACAAATAATTTTACACTAGAGTTGAACTAGCTCTATAAGCTTGTACGAATAATTTTACACAAGTGTTGAACTAGCTCTATAGCCTAGTACAAATTTTTTGCAATAGAGTTGAACTAGCTCTAAAAGCTAGTTCAAATAATTTACAGTAGAGTTGAACTATCTCTATTGCCTAGTACAAATAATTTTACACTAGAGTTATACTAGCTCTATAGCCTAGTACAAATAATTTTACACTAGAGTTGAACTAGCTCTATAAGCTAGTTCAAATAATTTTACACTAGAGTGGAACTAGCTCTATAGCTTAGTACAAATATTTTTACACTAGAGTTGAACTAGCTCTATAAGCTTGTAAAAATAATTTCTCACTAGAGTTGAACTCGCTCTATAAGCTAGTTCAAATAATTTTACACTAGAGTTGAACTAGCTCTATAGCCTAGTACAAATATTTTTACACTAGAGTTTAACTAGCATTATAAGCTAGTTAAAATAATTTTACCCTAGATTCGAACTAGCTCTATAGCCTAGTACAAATAATTTTACACTAGAGTTGAACTTGCTCTATAAGCTAGTTCAAATAATTTTACTTTAGAGTTGAACTAGCTCTATAGCCTAGTACAAATAATTTTACACTAGAGTTGAACTATCTCTATAGCCTAGTACAAATAATTGCACACTAGAGTTGAACTAGCTCTATAAGCTTGTACAAACAATTTTGCACTAGAGTTGAACTAGCTATATAAGCTAGTTCAACTAAATTTACACTAGAGTTTAACTCGCTCTATAGCCTAGTACAAATATTTTTACACTAGAGTTGAACTAGCTCTATAAGCTTGTACGGATAATTTTACACAAGTGTTGAACTAGCTCTGTAGCCTAGTACAATTTTTTTTGCAATAGAGTTGAACTAGCTCTAAAAGCTAGTTCAAATAATATTACAGTAGAGTTGAACTAGATCTATAGCCTAGTACAAATAATTTGACACTAGCGTTAAACTAGCTCTATAGCCTAGTACAAATAATTTTACACTAGAGTTGAACTAGCTCTATAAGCTAGTTCAAATAATTTTACACTAGAGTGGAACTAGCTCTATAGCTTAGTAAAAATATTTTTACACTAGAGTTGAACTAGCTCTATAAGCTTGTAAAAATAATTTCACAATAGAGTTGAACTCGCTCTATAAGCTAGTTCAAATAATTTTACACTAGAGTTGAACTAGCTCTATAGCCTAGTACAAATATTTTTACACTACAGTTGAACTAGCTCTATAAGATTGTAAAAAAATTCACACTAGAGTTGAACTCGCTCTATAAGCTAGTTCAAATAATTTTACACTAGAGTTGAATTAGCTCCATAGCCTAGTACAAATATTTTTACACTAGAGTTTAACTAGCACAATAAGCTAGTTAAAATAATTTTACCCTAGATTCGAACTAGCTCTACAGCCTAGTACAAATAATTTTACACTAGAGTCTAACTAGCTCTATAGCCTAGTACAAATAATTCCACACTAGAGTTGAACTAGCTCTATAAGCTTGTACAAAAAAATTTGCAATAGAGTTGAACTAGCTCTATAAGCTAGTTCAACTAAATTTACACTAGAGTTGAACTCGCTCTATAGCCTAGTACAAATTTTTTTACACTAGAGTTGAACTAGCTCTATAAGCTTGTACGAATAATTTTACACAAGTGTTGAACTAGCTCTATAGCCTAGTACAAATATTTTTACACTAGAGTTTAACTAGCACTATAAGCTAGTTAAAATAATTTTACCCTAGATTCGAACTAGCTCTATAGCCTAGTACAAATAATTTTACACTAGAGTTGAACTTGCTCTATAAGCTAGTTCAAATAATTTTACTCTAGGGTTGAACTAGCTCTATAGCCTAGTACAAATAATTTTACACTATAGCTGAACTACCTCTATAAGCTAGTTCAAATAATTTTGCGCTAGAGTTGAACTAGCTCTATTCCCTAGTACAAATAATTTTATACTAGAGTTGAACTAGGTCTATAAGCTAGTTCAAATAATTTTACACTAGAGTTGAACTAGCTCTATAGCCTAGTACAAATAATTTTACAGTAGAGTCTAACTAGCTCTATAGCCTAGTACAAATAATTCCACACTAGAGTTGAATTAGCTCTATAAGCCTGTACAAAAAATTTTGCACTAGAGTTGAACTAGCTCTATAAGCTAGTTCAACTAAATTTACACTGGAGTTGAACTCGCTCTATAGCCTAGTACAATTTTTTTTACACTAGAGTTGAACTAGCTCTATAAGCTTGTACGAATAATTTTACACAAGTGTTGAACTAGCTCTATAGCCTACTACAAATTTTTTTTGCAATAGAGTTGAACTAGCTCTAAAAGCTAGTTCAAATAATTTTACAGTAGAGTTGAACTAGCTCTATAGCCTAGTACAAATAATTTTACACTAGAGTTAAACTAGCTCTATAGCCTAGTACAAATAATTTTACACTAGAGTTGAACTAGCTCTATAAGCTTGTACGAATAATTTTACACAAGTGTTGAACTAGCTCTATAGCCTAGTACAAATTTTTTGCAAT
>NW_025225106.1:102611-104110 GCF_018294505.1 Triticum aestivum | reverse complement strand
ACAAATATTTTTACACTAGAGTTGAACCAGCTCTATAAGCTTGTAAAAATAATTTCACACTAGAGTGGAACTCGCTCTATAAGCTAGTTCAAATAATTTTACACTAGAGTTGAACTAGCTCTATAGCCTAGTACAAATATTTTTACACTAGAGTTTAACTAGCACTATAAGCTAGTTAAAATAATTTTACCCTATATTCGAACTAGCTCTATAGCCTAGTACAAATAATTTTACAGTAGAGTTGAACTAGCTCTATAGCCTAGTACAAATAATTTTACACTAGAGTTAAACTAGCTCTATAGCCTAGTACAAATAATTTTACACTAGAGTTGAACTAGCTCTATAAGCTTGTACGAATAAATTTACACAAGTGTTGAACTAGCTCTATAGCCTAGTACAAATAATTTTACAGTAGAGTTGAACTAGCTCTATAAGCTAGTTCAAATAATTTACAGTAGAGTTGAACTATCTCTATAGCCTAGTACAAATAATTTTACACTAGAGTTATACTAGCTCTATAGCCTAGTACAGATAATTTTACACTAGAGTTGAACTAGCTCTATAAGCTAGTTCAAATAATTTTACACTAGAATGGAACTAGCTCTATAGCTTAGTACAAATATTTTTACACTAGAGTTGAACCAGCTCTATAAGCTTGTAAAAATAATTTCACACTAGAGTGGAACTCGCTCTATAAGCTAGTTCAAATAATTTTACACTAGAGTTGAACTAGCTCTATAGCCTAGTACAAATATTTTTACACTAGAGTTTAACTAGCACTATAAGCTAGTTAAAATAATTTTACCCTATATTCGAACTAGCTCTATAGCCTAGTACAAATAATTTTACAGTAGAGTTGAACTAGCTCTATAGCCTAGTACAAATAATTTTACACTAGAGTTAAACTAGCTCTATAGCCTAGTACAAATAATTTTACACTAGAGTTGAACTAGCTCTATAAGCTTGTACGAATAATTTTACACAAGTGTTGAACTAGCTCTATAGCCTAGTACAAATTTTTTGCAATAGAGTTGAACTAGCTCTAAAAGCTAGTTCAAATAATTTACAGTAGAGTTGAACTATCTCTATAGCCTAGTACAAATAATTTTACACTAGAGTTATACTAGCTCTATAGCCTAGTACAAATAATTTTACACTAGAGTTGAACTAGCTCTATAAGCTAGTTCAAATAATTTTACACTAGAATGGAACTAGCTCTATAGCTTAGTACAAATATTTTTACACTAGAGTTGAACCAGCTCTATAAGCTTGTAAAAATAATTTCACACTAGAGTGGAACTCGCTCTATAAGCTAGTTCAAATAATTTTACAGTAGAGTTGAACTAGCTCTATAGCCTAGTACAAATATTTTTACACTAGAGTTTAACTAGCACTATAAGCTAGTTAAAATAATTTTACCCTATATTCGAACTAGCTCTATAGCCTAGTACAAATAATTTTACACTAGAGTGGAACTTGCTCTATAAGCTAGTTCAAAT